>NW_010101880.1:715-24658 GCF_000699245.1 Pterocles gutturalis
TGCCGGTGCAAGCCACCATCTTTTCAACACTGCTCTACCCCACTGCCGCTGACCCACCTTGCCTCTTGGCTTTGTGAAAACTGCTTTTGCAACTCCCAGGAGTGGAGCTGGCACCCGAACTTCGGCTCTGAGGAGGTAGGACCACCCGGTTCAAAGCAGAGTGCAGTTGTCCCCAGTCAGCCCAGCAGACCCAGGGGCTCACCCCCCCAGGGGCTCTGGAAGCAGGGTCCATGCAGGCCTGCCACCCTTTCTGAGGGGACTGAGTCCTGGTCGGACAACAGCCAGGCTGTGCCCACGAGGACAGACCAATTTCCAGGTGCTTGCTTTGGCTTGTCTGGGGGCCAGGTGAGCGTGGGGCCTGGCCTTCGTGTGGGAAGAGAGGGAAGGCTCTGCCAGGCCCACACTGGCCTTCAGCCTGGCCAAAAAGCAGGAGGGGCCGTGTGGGGCTATGCCTTGCTGCCTGCTCCTCAGACCATGCTCAAGGAAATGCCCTTCAGAGGCAGGCAGCCCCTCGTGAGAGTCAGGAGAGCTTTTCCAGCATTGGGGAAACGTTTGCTCTCTGATGACATGGCAAAGGTGACAGCTCTGATTATTTTAAATAAATAATTTTAATTTATGTCCTTTGAAAATTTGGCATTAATTTTTTTCCCCAACTCCAAATGAAGAAATTATCCTTCGCTAATCCTTTCAAAAGCCAGGTAATGGAAAAAACTGACTAATGTCCTCACTAAAGGCTGAGGCTTTGTGGAGCTGACATACAATAACTCCTATCGTACATAACATTTGCTGTGGAGAAGCATCTTTTATTCCCTTAACATTAGCAATGTGGTTTGTTGTTAGACTGTAGCACCATGCAATTTAAGCCTAACTCTCCAAAATGTGATTGCTTTTATGTAGCTGAATGCTCTGGGTACGGACCACTTCTAGTCCCTCTTATTAAATGTGGTAAAGCAAGGTCACTCTTTAGTCAAACTGATCACTGACTGCCACAGCACCGTGGAGATTTCTGTCATTTATGCAGGGGAACAGGAGAGCTCCTCACAGATCAGACTCTCATAAAAATAATTTACAGCTACATTCACCTTGCACAAAACAGCATAGCCATCCCATCAGCCTACTCATATTTCCGTCTCTCTTTAACTACCCTCTTGTGGTATCTCTGAAGAATGACAGCCTTTTCTAGCAGGCTAAATAAATCCAGCTCTACTTGGCTGTACTAGTATTAACTGAGACAAAACTTTCCTTTCGGAGGGCAAGTAGCTGGTGGTTGTTTCAGAAGTTTGGGGATTTTTTAATCGAATGACCTCCAAATGCATCATGTTTGCCCTAGATACACTGAGGCCTTTCAAAAACAGGGACCACTGAAAATCCCAGGAAGTTTTACACTTGCATTTTTTAAAAAGTTGTTTTTAAAAGAAAAAAAAAAATATAATTTCCAAGCTTTTGATGCTAATGCAATTTCTGCTACATCAAAAAGAACCCCACCCACTGATTACATGGAAACTAGTTAAGGGCTTTGGAGATGCAAAGCAGAAGATGCCTTTCATCAACATACAGTAATACTGTGTAATTGATTGGTAAAGTCTCTCTTTAATCAATTAAGTTCTCAGTTATTTTCTTGTCTTGTAACACAGTTTATTGTACTGGGGATGTTAAACATGCTAATGTTTAACATCCCCAGTACAATGTAATGTTTATTGTACTGGGGATGTTAAACACAGTTAAAAGTACTTTCTAAAGACAAAACAGCAAGCCAGAAATTCCTCCTCTCTTATCACCACTGACTCTGCAATTTACCTGATTCAGGTTTTTTTTTTTGTTCTCATGGTGACTAAGGCAGTAACCTAGTTCCCCCGGGTGACTCCTGGGTATAGTGAAGTCTGTGTTAGCAGACCACCAGAGGAAACATCAAATGCAGTGATCACAATCAACAGGGAAGGCTTCAACAGAAAGCAGCAAAAAGGATGCATGAGATTGTAGGGTGCCATCATGATTTCATACTCTGCTCTTTGCTATATAGACCTTTATACCTGTGATATTGCGCCTGAGGTTGTGTGTGCATTTTGATGTATATAAATACATGTGTTTCTATAGGTAAATAGTGTACAAATGAGGAGGGGGATATTCTTTATGACCAGGAAATGTCTTTGTGCTAAAATTATTTTAGTTGCAAGACACTTGCACAAAAAGCCCCCACACAGCCCCCAAACACACAGCTTGCAGAAACAAACCATGCTGGAAACTGCCAGCTCCACGATAGGCACTTGGAGGTGCTGCCCGCTGGGAACTTCCACCTTGTCCATGGCCACAAGCAGTCTAAGACCCTCCAGATGGAAACAGGGCACAGGGAGAACAGACTGCCCTCACCTGTGGCTTTGTTTCTTCTTGGTTAAGAAACAATCTGGAGTCTTTTATAGTGGTTACTGTGGCTAATCCACTGAGGCCTTCAGTCTTCACTCTGGTATCTAATACTACCAAAGGTTTTTTGTATCATAGCAGCACTGAGAAATGCTCGCTTGCCCCAGTCAGGGCACCAAGCACAGTGCAACCACATAGTACGAGACAGGATGTGTTCCAAAGAGCTTCACATAAAGAATGGCTAGGTTTGGTACTTTACAGTGGAAGGAAGGAAGATCTGATGAGACTGTAAAAATCAAGGGAGGAGGTCATCCCACCACTCATTGGCATGTACTTCTCTGAACCAGCTAAGTTGCAGGCTAGTGTCCATTTGGAATTAAGGAAGAGTCACCTCAAAAGGCAATTCAGACCATTTAAGTTGGGATCCTGCTCCAAATTGCTTCTGAACCTATGGATGAGTATGCCTCCAAAGATGGCAGTTAGAGTCCAAAGAAGCAAGTTGATTTATCCAGGTGATACTTAACCAAGTCACCGTGGGAGTCACAAAACCCTGTATAATTTGAGTCTTTAGTCATTGTTTGAACCACAGCTCACTCTTCTTTCTTGCCAGAAACAAAAGCAGTAAGCCAAGTAGCTCCTCTGTAAATGGAATATAACCAAGAGTCTGTTACCTTGTTCCAGTGCCCCGGGTGCCTTTCAGCAAAGGTAACCTGCACGTGTGAAGCAGTAGTTAGTATTCAAATTATCAAGAATCATGCTAAACTTAACAAGGCACAGCCACAGCAAATGAAAATACTTCCAGTAAAATCCTCGCCAACCTCTGTTTGCGTATCTTCCGGTCCAGCAAAGACTACAAATTTTCATGAGCTCATACAAGCAAAGGTAAAAAGGAACAAAAATATACAGTGTCTATGGCTTTCAGAAAAAAAAAATGTCTGCAGTGTTTATTGCTGCCTGTAATAGATTTAGCTATCCTAAGCCATGAAACAGCATGACTGGCAAAAACGCAAGAGAGTATCAGTAAGGTATGAATAGCAGAAAACCAGGTTAGAGCTACATATTTAATAAAGAAAGACAAGGACAATAATATAGAGGGTTAAGAGAAGAAGGGACAAAGCACAACATAAAATGAATATTGTAACAGGGAACAAATGTTACGAGTGCTTTCAAAAAATCACTTTCTATATACTGCTTTAGTTGGAATCTCAACTGGTGATAGAAAGCTGCTAAGCAGAAAACCAGTTGGAGTGTGGGCAGGTAGGATCTTTAAAGCATAAAACAAAGGTTCTGGGTGTTGCAAGCATAGTAGCTCAGGGTTTTCTATGATCCAAATCTCTCACACCCTACAGAATAATACCCTTCTTGGTTTCATTCCTGCAGGTGGTATTTGGCATGGTCTTTAAACAAACGAGTGATTTAAAAGTAGAAGATTTAAGACAAATATCTTAAATGGAAAACCCTGCTAAAAAGATTGTCTGTGTCTGCAAGCTAACGCTCCTACACAAAACTTTTGAAAAGCAGTGAATGCATCTGAAAAAGTTAAAAAGCATTAAAAATCTTGTTTCATCGCTTACTATAACTTTCAGGCATATTCCTCTGAGCATCAGCACTCTTGTAAGACCTGACACCAGATCTTCAAAGGCATATAGCCACTTAAACTGTATTGAACTCAAAGGGAGTGAAATGCCTCAATACTTTCTGGGACTCACAGAGTGAGGGTTCATTGGCTTGACTGGCAATTAAGGAGTATAGCAGGAGTATACTCAGCACCTGGGAGGACAAGGATCATAGTCTGTACAATCACACACCATATTTCTTCCCCCGAAGACTCTGACAAAGCTGTTAGGACTCCTATTACAGTGCTCTGAGATGAGCCTGGAAAATGATCGTCCCATTAGACCCTCTCTCATGGGGCCCCTCACAGCGTATCTGTGCAAGCTTGCTCCAATCGTTTTCATCCTTCTATGGCCATCTGTAACTGGTTTCCTTCAGAAACTTGGAAGGTTTTTCTAATGATGTGCATCCAGAAGAGTGAGATATGGGTTCCTCACAGAAAAAGAAGAGAAAAAAAGCTCTTTTCGCACATTATGCTACTATTATCCATTCTGCAGAGTTTACACAAAACTGCATTTTAAAAAAGACACAGGGATATTCTTTGCTCTTGGTTACATAGTTGAAATTCAGGGAAATTTCACTTTCATCAGATTTACAAGGGAGTTAAGGATAGAATACATACAAAAGTGCTATAGGGATGAAGACAGAAACAAACCAAACTTGAATATATGGCTGCATATATTTAATTGCTTACAAAAACAGCTGGTAATTATTGAGGAAGAAGAAAGATTTCCTAAATCTTGATCAAGAAAGCAAATTTCAGTGTCACAAGTTACCTCTGCCAAAGCAAATTGTGTAAAGGTTTTGAAGTGTTTGCAACAAGCTTGTAAAAAACAAACAAACAAAAACCCCAAACTAAGAAACCCTCCTGGAAATCATGTATCATGAGGAGCCTTTTTTTTTTTTTTTTTTTCCCCCAAAAAAGGACAACATGAAAGCTGTACTATGAAGGACCAAACAATTAGCAAGAAATAGGACATCTTTATGTACAAATTGTTCACAGTAACCGATAGTCATATCTTTAGCTGCTGCAACTGGCTTGTGTGGAACTGCAGAAATTCACAAAAAGGGCTTGCATACAGCCATGTACTTAAGTATGGGACAATCTTGAAAGAGAAACTTGTCAGTTAATTAAAACTAAAGTCAGGTGTTACTATACTGTAAAGAATCCGGACAAGGCAAGGATCTGATCTCCTTTTTGTTCCCTTTTTCCTGATTGCTAAAATAATTTTAATAAGATGGCTTATAAAAGTTTGCCATTTCCTTTACATTTTTAATAGCTCTTTCTTCTGAACAAAAACCCACTCTTGGGAAAAATTATTTCTTCCCCATAGCAGCGATGGGGTACTCCACACAAAGAAGCACCTAGCAGTTTAGTTCACATTTTTTAATAACATGGCACAATTTACATTACACAATTCTTCGCTGATGAGGAAACATGCTGAAGATTGAGAGCCGCTTCACTTTTCTTTTCACATAGGATCTAGAAAGGACTTTATTACATACAGGATAAACAGCAAAAAGGTTCGTATATAACAATCTCTTTACAATACTGAAAGCTACCACTACGGTTCCAGTGTACATATTCTTCAGGGTTGGGTTTTTTTTTTTTTTGTAATTTTCCTTTTGTTCTTAAAAAAAAAAACCACTGCACAACATCTGGAGTTCACAAAATCTGAAGCTCACAACTAAACCTTCGGTTGACTACTAAAATAGATCTCTGATCATTAGAAACAACTGTCTGTAGTTAACTTTTTTCTTTTTTTTTCTTTTTTTTTTGCCAAAACAGGATAACAACTTCAGATAGCACTTTAGTACACTAGAAGACCAATGGAACTAATTTTATTTCGTACATGTATTTTACAGTCCAGTAGACAAGATATTGAATTCTCTCTGATAAAGTCATATTCTCTCCAAATATTTAGACAAGAAACTTAACACATTATAAAAAAGTGTGTTACGAAAAGACATATTTCAGAGGATTGATGCATATTTTTAAAAAGGACCATGTTCTTCATGTTATTTCATGTCTTCCATGACTAGGGAACAACAAGGCTGACCTGATAACTATTCACAGACTTTATTACCAACTGAAATACAATAAATTGCATTATGAAATCTTCACCGGAGTTCATTAAACTACTGATCCACAGTGAAAACATGTCCATCATTTAGAAAAGTATTAGCTTTCTTGTAGGATTTGTTTCAATGTAACTAAGAATCACTTAACAAAAAAAAAAGAAAAAGTGTGTGTACAGAGAAAAATGACACACTAGCAATAAAAATAAAAACAGACATGAATGGCTATAAGCAGATGTTCTTCCAAAAATAAATTTGACATGTTAAGTGACGGAAGTTCTGGAAAATATCCAGCATTTGATTATTACTCTGTTTAACCCAGATTAATGTGACTAAAAACCAATCTGTCATGATTGCAGTATCAGTGATTACAGATCGCTAACCCTGACGCATTCTAAGGAATACATGAGCTACAGTAACATCAGCATCTTGATGCAGGGGTTCAGACAGAAACTACACTTCTAACAGGCTGTTTCTTCATCAAAACAAGCAAGAGAAATAGGTTTCTATTATAGACGAGTTTGTTCAGGGAAAATATGACTTTACTTATGTTGTGTGTTGAAAAGGCTCCTTTGAGTTATAAAGGCTTTTGTGAAAAGCCTTAAAATTCATTGCATAGTTGAAGGGGTTTAGCTGTCTATAACAATATATGTAACACAGCATAAGCAGACTGTGTTGATCAATATTAAGTTTGCAAATAGCACAGTTTAAGAAGTATTAGTGTATTATGTTACTTAATTTTATCTATTTACATTTGTACAAAGTAAAGCTTTCATCTTACCCTTTTTGCATATATGAACCATTAACCCATGAAGCAATCTTTTTACATAAATATGTACAATTGTCTTCACTTCTGGTCTGAAAGAGCTTTGTACGGTTGACATCGGTGGTGGTTTGTTTCTAGTCACATCATTCAGATTAATGTCTTGTTCTTCAGTTCAAATTTTGAAATGTTTAAACTAGAAATAAAATAGAGTAGGAGACACGAGGAGCATATGGACTTGGCTAAAAGATCTGGAAAATTTCAACATATAATATACAAAAAAACCATTTCAAAATCTTTTCACTCAGGTCTATACATATTGTACAGTGGGTCACATCCCCAGTCTGTATCAATGACTAGTAAGAAGGTCTTTATATTATGTTCATTTACAATGTTTTGTTCCTCTTTCTCTGGTTTTTATTTTTTTCTTGCTCTGCTTATCGAGCTTCAATGTCCTTGAGGGTGTGAGAAGGAGGCCTCTCTCTCATCTCTGTTGACAAAGGAGTAGTCCTTCTGGGAGACCCAGGCCGAGGTCCCAGAGTAGAAATAAGAGGCGGAGGGGCACTGAGAGCTGCTGTGGGGGGAGTTTTATTGAGGATGCCATTTTGGTGTCCCGTCGGGGGACTGACTCTGGGGTAGTGCATACTAGGAAGTCCTGGCGTGATTAGGCTTGGGTGAGGCAGGTGCCCATCCAAGGCGGCAGGGTGAACGGAGTGCAGGCGCGCGTGTTCATAGTCCTCTCTGAGCATGTGCAACCGCTCCCTATCATCCAAGTGGTTGCCCCGCTCATGCTCACGTCGAGGGTCAACAGAGAGAGGGTGGTGGTGATGGTGGTGGTGATTGTAGTCATGAGGTTCCCGATCCCTGAATGACCTGTCTGCTTCATATAATCTTGGCGTAGAAAGACGATGAAGGGGGTCATTTCTTAGCAAAAAGTCTCTGCCCAGGGGGTCTCTCCGATGAATATCCAGCTCTCTGTAAGGATCTCTTAAGGGATCTCTCATTGGATCCCAGTGGAAAGAAGGATAGGGGAAACGTTCTCCACCAGGAATTGGGCTAATTCCCATAAAAGGGGTCATCATGCGAGTCCTATCCAGGCCACTGATGCTGTTCATGTGATGTATACCAGTTACACCTACAGTCATGGGCATAGACACTAAAGGACTTGGGTGGACGTTAGATGTAGATATAGGTGGTGGCTGATCAGACGACCTGTGAGTCTGAGGTCTCTCAGGTTGAACATCATGGTCTTCCTTTCGCTCCTCTTTCACTTTGACTTCATTGCTTTTCTTCGGATTATCGTACGCTGGCTCATTCTTCCTCTCCGCCTCACGATTTGAAGTACTATTAGGCCTGGTGCTCTCCACAACAGGGGGCCTAGCATAGGGTGAAGGAACCCTGGACATTTGCTTAGACTCTTCCACCACTCGGCTTTCATGGCTCAGGCCTTCTTTCTCTGAAATATAGTTGTCCTTCACCTTGTGCTCTTCAACATTAATTTCCTTCCGAGATTCGGAGTGATCCCTCTCTCGTTCTTTAGGTTTCTCTTTTTCTCGAACCTCGGAATTCAGATGGCTCCTGATCTGCTCATTTGAGCTGCGGTTATGTCCGAGGGAGTTTACTGGATGGATAGGTGCTGGCGAAGGATGGCTGGAGTGTCTTTTCTCGATGCTCTCCCTAGAAGAAAGAGAAGTGTAAAAATGAAGGCATGACAAACTCTGCAAATAAAACAAAGCATGTAGGGTGTCTGACTTTATACTTGTTGCTTTGCAGAAAGCTAGTAACATGCACCATTAAATGCACTGTTCCTTTTGCACACCCCAAACACCAGAAGAACATCCCATCTCCAAACTAGGACTATTCTATCACCTCAGCCTAAGAGAAGAAGATCCCCAAAGCTGCTTTGTGAATGATCTGATTGAGTTTTCAAACACTGAAGTCCACAGAAGGCGCCAAAGAGAATCTATCTCTAGTACACATATTTCTAAGACAATGGCCTTAATTATTTGCAAAGGAGAGAAAAATAAAAACATGCTAATTTCATCCAAAAAAAGTGAGTCAATTAAATCCAAATTGCATGATTAATAGTATTTTACCTGCTTCTTCTATTAGGAATGTATTTGGGAAAATAGATGCCATTTCGTTCAACTGACTTTAAAAAAAATTTCTAGACCTGTGTACGTTACTGATTTCTTATCTCTATTTTCTTCAATCTTCTAGCTCTTCAATTTACTTCTCACAATTCAATTTACTTCTTAAAATTGAAAACAAAAACCTCTCAAGACACCAGTACTGATGGAGACAATCCACCTCTCTGAACAGGCAGGCCCTTCTCTGTAATAAGCCTCAGTGCAAGTGTTTTAATTGAGGTGGCCATCACGCATAGATTATGCTTTGACTTCCTCAGCAGAGATCAGTCTATCCTATATGCCCATCATTCAGGCTAGCTCTGAAACATCATCTCTTTGGAGTAAGATGCTCTTCAGATTACTAATCCTCTCCCATTTCTAGAGTAGAGCAAGCAGAGCTGGGACAGGGCCAATGCATCTCCCTGCCAATGCTAGGGAGTCTCAAAATACTGCAAATTCATTTAATCTTTCAAACCTATTTATGCTGCACAAAAGATCAGGGAATTATTGCCTGGCAGTGGACAAAAACCTCAATATGTGAACAGATACCAAGTTATTTTCTGGAAACAGTTATTGACCACAATTTTGTCCAGGCAACACTAAGTCGAAAAGCTTGCCTATTTAAAATTAATCAAATTCATAAGGTAATCTAATTCCTCAGTTCCAATGATTTTAACTTCTCAGTAATTTCAATTGATCTCTGAGTTGGAGTCTCTCCATAAAGACAGCTCTGGATATTTAGTGTCCGACATGCGCTGTTTGCCGAGCACGGAAATGCCATTCCATGCGGGGTGTTGGACAATGTGCTGTTAAAGGCAAAAGTGAGTGAGGCCCTCTGAAGTGCCAAGCAGCTCCAGTTCACATGGTTTCTCTTTGGGTGCTGCAATCTCTGCTTAGCAAAGTGTAAATGTTCAGATGAGGACAGCACGTTGAAACTCACTCTGAACAAAATGAGTAATACTGGTTGGCTGAAGGGCAACTCAGAGGGTCACTCTGAAGCGGACACTTGGTCCTTCACCTATATGATTTCTGCTACCTGCTTTTTTGCTGAGCTGACCTGCATAAGATTTCTACCTGCAGGTAGTTTGGGACAGTGAAACTGCAGCAACTGCAGAAAAAATATCCTTGAAAAGGAAACTCTCATTATTGTAACTTCGCCATATGCATCTTTTGCTGTGTCTAGACTGCATTGTTGAAACTGTCATTTTATGGGCCGTGTCTGAGAGACCTCAGAGAGTCCAGAATGTGACTGTTAGAAAACATTTGTAAGTTAGAGCATTTGATAGCAGAACTGCCTAGTCTGCACTGACTGCCAATTAACTCCTTGGTATCAGGTTCTGCTTTGATTGACTGTGCCCTAAACAGTCTGGAAATTGTGCCCTGGCTCTAATTTCCCTCCTCTTACTTTCCACCAAAAGTTGAGGCAGTTGAATTAACATCTTCCAGATTTGGACACAGTGAGACTAAGTCAAGGCACTCCAATGAAGGCTTCTCAGCATGAAGACTTGATTCCTTTACTTTGCTGGGAAAGCAGTGGTTTGTGGACTCTGCAATACGTAGTCTTTTATTTTTTTGCTCATGGGACTAGTTCAGAGGGCACCCTTAGTTGTTTTATTTCACTAGGAAAGCTCATTGAGTCCTTTTGCTGATATTTAATCAATTTCCTTTGCAATGATGTTTTTTAAATTATGGTTAAAATTTAGAGAAAATAACATACATTTTCTGTAACTGAAAAAAAGTATATATGCACAACCAAAACAACATTTTTTTTTTTGCCAGTTTCATCCTATTCAGTTACAGTGATGGTATTATCTCAAGAGCCTATTGATTACATAGCTCACTTAAGAGAACTGCATGTAGTTCAGTGGTCAAAGAGGGAATAATTTTTTATCCTCAGAGCTGTCAAGAGCCCCTTAGGTTAATAATATGGGAACAGCTCTAAGCCTCTGTCTCCACAAAGAAGAAACTCAAGATCATGTTCTCAAATTAACTTATTACAAAGTAATAAGGTATGTTCTGAGGCTGTATGCTACACTGAAAGATAGTATCTTATGCCAAGTAATTTGCCTCATTTATGTTGATAAAAAGATCAATAGATTCCTGGAGGTTTTTTTAATGCTCTAGGAGTACATACACTTAAATGTCAGTATTCGAATGGAATTGGTCAGTGACATCTTTCAAACAAAATACTCCTGAGAAGGAACAAATCCCACTTTTCACAATAGCTACGTTCACTCATTTTTTTTCTAATGCTGGGCTGAAGTAAGAGTCCTTAAAATAAAAAAACCTCCACAACTGCAAATGATGTTCTGGGAGAAAGTGGGCACTGTATCAGGACATTGCAGAGTAATTTCCCAGCCAGCTCTACACCTAGGCAAGGTTCACAGATTGTAGATTCATATTATCTACACTATCTTGAGAGATTTACCTTATCTCAGTCTAGCTGGGAGGGCACTGGGGTACACTGGCCATACAGCTTATCCAAGAGGAGCAACCAGTGATTCATTGCACCCCACTCCAACACTGGTCTTAGCTGGGGAAGAGCCAAGCTAAGAGGTACCTCTGAGGTACCTTTCCACTGGTAACTGAAGAAATCTAAATGAATGCTTTTGGCTCGGCAGCCCTTTTTGGGGCTCATAAAGTTAAACCCTAGATGACAGGATGATTTTGAGATGAAACCATACCTCCCTCCGGGTGTGATTCCCAGTTCTTCCTGTTTGGGCAAATTAGCTTAAAATAGGTAACAGAGATTGAGACCTCAACTAGAACATGGGGCTACATCCTCACCCTGCTGGGTGCCACTGAAGATAAAAGAATACGTATGAGAGGTTCGCAAACTACTCCAGGCATTATCTACATAGGGAGCACATCTCCAGGAAGGGATTCTCAGCATCTTCTCTTCCACGCAACAGGGTGAGCATGCTGCAAAGTAGAACTCTTCAAAACCACACAGATGGATGCACAGTGACACTAGACTGGCGAAAACATTATTGTACTAAACTGGTAGCCGTAATTGTGCAGAAGTATGAAGTATGAATGACGCTTACTTTTAAGCTCTCAAATTACTGAAAATAAATATGTTCTGAGCTATGATATGGAGTTCAGGCAATGCCAAAGCAGCTTGCAAGGAATGTATTTCTGAAAGTGATTTTCTGCAGCAGGAACACTTCATAAGAAAACAACAAAACAGCAACTGAAAATCGCATAATTCTAAAGACTACCCACATCATTAATAACTAAAATGCTTTGCCATTCAAGCCAGTAAAGTTACTCACATGCTTAAGCATTTTGCAGGACAGAATCCCCAATTTGTAACAGCAATTTATTTCGAAGCATTAACACCAGACATGAAAATAATGAAGCTATGCTATCAAACAGAAAATATTCCAAATGGAAAATGCAGGTGAAAAGATCTGTAGTTTGACTTGCTCTTCACATTTTACAATAACACGGAAAAGCTCTTAAATGTATTTTTAGAATATCTAATGTGTTAGCATAACTTCTTTTAGAAAAGGCTACTAATGCCTATATTTGGGTTAGTGACAGAGAAGTCAGAAAAGCACATCTCCTAAATATTCTTTTATGTTAAAATATTAGAAACAAATAGCCATTATGTAGTAAATTAATGTGCAAACTTAACAGGAAAGCCATTAAGCCACAACTGAAAAAGCTGCTATCATCCTCTCTACATTTTGCAAGGAAGTCATGACACTTGCTGAATGGCAAATTCTTTTAATTTGGTACTTAAATGTTAAGAGGAATTTTTACTGAGTTAACTCTATAATGGGAACAGTCCTGACAAAAAAAAATATGACCAGGTTTTACTTTCCCTTAACCCTTCCCAGCCTGGACATGTTAGCATGCAAGTCCATGTAAAACGCTCAATAAAAAAGTGTGCTTGCTGTGTGTAACAGCAGTGCATGTGTGCGTGGCTTTTTTGAGGGAAATTAAGGTTGATTTAACAAACTGCATGCACTGAAACTTACTGTGGTATTGGAAAAAGACATATCCAGTGCATTTTATAGTGTTATAATTTTACAACTTTATCAGTGGTCCCTCTGGTCAGTCCATTTTTGAGGAGGGAGATAGGGTTATTTGTTTTGCAGACAAGGTCTGACTTCCAAAGTTATTTAAGTATTCAAAGGTGCAGATAAGTGTCTGATGGACTTTATAATCCTTTTTTCATCCTATCAGGCACCTATCTACATGTTAAGTCTTCAGAAAACCTATGACAATGTGACCCACAAGGTAACAGACTGTGTGGGTCTGATTCTATTCTCACTTGACACTGCCTGAACTCTGCTCCTGCAAAGCTCCTTCTGATGAAGTTTGGTGCAAGTGAGAAGAGAAACAGATGCAGTAGGGAACACCTGAGTTGGAAACCTCCATCTTCCATTGTGCCTCACGTCATAGGCAGCAATGGTGTCACCTCTCCAGGTGTCCCTCTACTGAAGCTCTGGTTTAACAATGTGCCAGGCTGGGAAGGGTTAAAAGCGGAACAGAGCCCCAAGCTTTGAACTAGACAATTCTTGGAAGTGTTCTTTTCGTACCTTTCTTTGTCATCTTTACTAACAGATGAGTCTCGTTTATCTACATCTCTATCTCTGTCATGAGCTGCAGCAGATGAACTGCGCTCCAGCTCTCCTGGCTTCAGCCAGGGCGGAGGGGTCGGGAACGAAGGAGGAGTTCGGTGCAGTCGGTTCCAGGGCTCGTGAGGGTTGCTAAAGCTCTGCATACTGGGGCCATCCTTGTGGCCGAACATTGAGTTGGGTGCTGAAATGGTGAAGTGGAAAACAAAAAGGTTTAAGAAAAAGGTATGCTCTAGTGAAGGTACTTACCAAAAAAACTTTTACAGCACTCAGAGTTAAAATGAATACATATTATTGGGAGCTGGAAAAGGAAAGGAAATTAACAGAGATTCATTAGAGGGTCTCATTCCTAAAAATGGGCAGGCATCTGACAGCTGTTTTAATTGGGAAGGGATATGCTGTGGATAAAATTGACAAAGGATGAAGTAGTAAGATAAAAGTGACAATGATCCTTATTCCTAATATTTTGGAGACATCAGGGAACAACCATTATACAGACTATAAATAATGGAATTTGTTGCATTTGATCCCGAACCAAAGTAAAATAATATGTGACCGAAAACATGCCAGATTTGAAGTATGTAGAAAGAGAGTGATTTTCAAAAGGATGATCTTTTGTGACTGGCCAAATCTAGAGAAATGTTGATGATCCTGGACAAATAAATGCAGGTTAGCGATCTTATCCAGGCACACATTCTGGATTTTCTGGATTACTGGTGAGAAAGGAAAAAAAAATGTTCCCATCCACAGCTAGGGATGTGCACACATTAAATATTTTTGAACATGCAACAAAACCATGAGAAATTTCACAAACCCCTTAGCCTCACAGGTTCTGTATTTTTTTTTTTTAATGAACAATATCATGGTGACATTTAGCGCTATGTTGAACCCAAACTATTAAGTGATTAATAGAAAATAATTTACTGATGACTAAAAATAATGTTATTTAGATGAAAAATGTCACTTTTCAAATTCTCATCTCTTAGTGGTATGTGGTCTAAGCAATGGGTAAAAAAGACAGCAAACAGTCACCATCACTCAATATCCTGAATTGCACAGCAAACAAGAATTCATAAACAAGGAGGTTACTCACTAACTGTTGGGTTCCCAAGTCCCCCGAAGGCATTACTACCCACTGCAGTGAGACCACTGAAGGAAGCCGGCCGATTGAAAGGCTCTGCAAAAGAGAAACAGCTGAAGCTCACTGGCATGTTGGCAATTATGACAAAGCGTTAGCGTGTTTTCCAACCGACTACAACCGCATGAAAGCTCAGCCTGTGCCCATCAGTAGCTGAACATCATCTTCCTACAATACAGTGATTGTGTGGAGGTGGGACTTGAAAGAACATTGTTTTTTTCCAATGACAGTATGCACAGGTTTATCTTACTAGAAAAACCTTCTCTTCAAAAAACAAGATGTTAAAATATACATGGTATTGAGGCCTGTGCTTCTGCAGAAGTAGCTACTTCATTTAAAAACTGCAAACATCTCAATTTTTATTTCCTTTTATTCCCTTCCAATTCAATTCCATGGTCTTTCTCGGGAAATGTCCCTGGCTAGCAAGACTATTATTAACTCTGGCAACTGTGCTCCAAAACACCTCCAGGCCATGTCTCTTAAACCATAGCCAGGATATAAATAAAATGTCCTATTATGCTGATATGTCATGCTGACCTGAACATTCTGTAATGCTCTTGATATTTATTGATAATATGATGTGAAAAACTAGTATGGACTGAAAAATATTGGAATAATTTTTTTAGTAGCTAATGCATACAGCGTTAAAGTAAGTCATATGAAGCAAATTCTCCTCTCACATTACTTTGGAGAAGTCTAATGACTTTGATGAAACTACTTGTGATAAATACCAGCACAGAGAAAAGGAAGACCAAACCTAGTATTTTCTATAGGCAGCTAAGTGCAGAATGATAAACCTACATCGTGAGGCTGCTGTATCAATTTGGTGACCCTCCCAAATCCTTCCCTATGCAAAATAAAATGTCAGTTTAGAACATTAATCTCTGATGCTCCTGTAGACAGCAGACTACCTTCCTGCAACATCAGTGAGCTAGAAGGGAAATAACATTTGGTAACTTGAGTGGTTCCATTTCATATGTGTATTCACTAGTTTTCACTAACAGACACATTTTAAGCCAGATCACAAGATATTAAGGATATATTTCCCACTCACTTAAATGGAAAAGCAGACATCTACTATGACTTAGGAAACGAAACACCTGTATGAACCAAAGCCTTAACCTTAGTGCATTTTTTTTGACCGGTATAAACATGACTACAGTGAAACTAACCAGCCCTGTGACTCCACTCCTCTGACATCCAGACTGTTTTCAGAAGTATTCCAAAACATGCTGTCAGAGATACTATTTTGTGTATTTAGAACTGCCCCTTGGGTAATGGCTAAAATGCACAATTTGTAAACATTAAGTAGGCAGGGTACTCAAAGAGTCTCCATGTGGGCAACCTTTAATGGTCTCAGTGGTCAATGTGTGTTACTTCCGAGCTGTATTCACCATTAGTCACAGAGAGGACTTACCTAAGTGAGCAGCTGGGTTGAGAAAATTGCTGTGGTGAGGTGGTGGGCCGAAAGGGGTGCCTGCTGGATGACCCCCACCTGCCAAAACAAAGCAAAAGGGGTGAATTTCTAGAAAAAGCTCCGAAAGGGACTCGCTGTGCTCTGGGCTTGACTGTCATTTCTGAAATGGCAGCTCAGGTGAGCAGAGATTGCTCTCCGGTCAGGATTCTGCACAAACAGCAACTGCTTTTCTAAACAGAGGTTCCCAGTTAGAGTACAAGGGGTGGGTGGAGTGGGGAAATGTTTTAGTATGGGAAAAAAATAAAGCATGTAAAATACAGCGTATTTCCAACCTGCCATCTCCATCATGCGTCGGACATCACTGTGCAAAGAAATGTTCTTCCATTTACTACCTGTATGGCATTTCATCAAGTTGCACTTTTTTAAAAGCATACAAAGTAATTTTAAAATATTTATCAAATAGACCGATAGCCCCTGGCATGTCTTGCAGAGAGTTCATAAGCCAAAGCATATGGGAAATTTCCTCTTAACACGGCAAGTATCAGCATTGTAATGAGCATGCCACAAGAAGGAGATTTCACTTCTCCGTACTCACTGGCTGTGGAGAAGAGAGTCGAGGGCCGGGCCAGGTCATGGGGGTGGTGAATGGCTCCAAAAAGGCTGGGGCCTGGTGGCCTGCTCAGAAATTCAGGTTTCAGGCCAAAGTCCAGCTTGTGCGGATCAGACTGCATCTGTTTCTGAAATGCAAGAAAAGGATTTGGAAGAGACTGTCCTTAAAGATAGCAGTAAAAGACACTTTCAGAATGATGTGGGTATAGCAATTAATTCATACTAACATGTTTTATCATGAATATTAATTTTTGTGACTCCAAGTATAGGTGCACAGCTATTTTCCTGGAAAAGGGACCTAAGGCAGAGAGAAAATCTCAGGCTCCCAATGCACATTTACCACAAATTTCAACAGTGTTTTCACATAGGCTCACACACACCCCTGTGGAACAAAGCATTTCAGCACAGATCTGACTTAAAGAACACACATAAACATATTTGAAAATCCTCAGACACTTGCTCAGCTGTAAGAATAGGTCTCTCTTAAAATAATAAAAGCAAAGCTGAAGAGAAACTGTTAGTTTGGACCTGATCCCAGGTGGGCAGGCACGTTAAAAGCTGTGTGAGAGCATCAGCTGTACCAGGCACAGCTGCCAGCTGACTCTCTCCCCCCTGCAGGAGTCTCTCGCTAGACAGCCAAGGCGGAGACAAGTCCATGGACACCAGAACCATTAATTTTAAATGTGAAGCTGCAATCGAGAAACACTTGATGCAGTGTATCCTTCAGTGCCTCTCAGACTGCAAGCGAGCAAGCTAGGGGCTAAAATGAATCAAATTACAGATGAAGCGTATTCGAGTCTAAAGAACTGAAGCCCCATTTTGACTGCTTGCACTCTGAATTCAAAGCACTGCATGTCACTGTCTTTATTTATATGGTATTAGAATCAGCAGACTTTCTTTTTTAGGGCAAATTTGCTGAGGTAGCTGTATTGTAAATGATAAGTGGATGAAGGATGGGCTCTTCTTTGTGCCATGTACTAATTTCAGTGGTCCCTACTTCAACAGTTTTATAGAACGAAGAAGAAAACCAAATTCCCAATTACCTGTGCTGCCAGAACTCCCTAAACACAGATTGCTGATTAATTGTGCAGGTCAGCTGAAAGGGTTTACAAATGTGTAACACTGAACCTGTAGATCTTAACAGTAATTTTGGAGCACGTTACGCTTTATAAATCAGTATTTAATACTGTGCCAGCTCAGAGTACAGACTATTACAATGATATAAACATGCATATTAGAAAGTTATGGCCAAGTTAATGTGCATGCCTAGTGGCTGTTTTTCAAGTGCTAGTAACATGTCTGTTTCTATGAGAACAACAACAAAAAGAGACAAAAAATCGATGTTTTGAGATAATGGCCTGCAAGAACATTAAAATGGAAAAGATGTCCAAGTTAAGGTCATATCTTTTAAGGAACTAACATTGTAGTACTTAAATAATTAAAAAAACTTCTGAAAATACAAATGCCTCAGTTGAACCCTGTGTGCCAGCTGTTTATGCTGTGAACTCTTTTTATTCTTCTTTTTAACAACCAAGTGATAAACCTCTGACGGGCATTACTCAGAATAGCAAAAGCTGGGTGAAACTTTAATTGCAGCCATATGAACAGTGCTGTTCCAATAATGAAAAAATCTCCTGTCTGAGGAGGAACAGAGTATCATGGATGTGTTAAAAGATTTTTCAATGTGTTGGTTTACCTTGAAATAGTACCAAAGAAAATTGATCAGATTTATTTTATCCCCAGTTGCTGCTCAGGAGAGCACCCCTCTTGATGATAATCCTTACAGATGTACTTGAAAGTCCAGCAAATGTGTAACACCTTAATTCAGGGCCTGCTAAAAATCAATGTAAACGTCTGCAATAATTTCATGGCATGTTAGATCGGGCCATAAGGCCTTTCCTAAAAGAGAGGGGGACAATTACAGAGCATAAATTGTCTCTTGAATCCCAGTCAGTAACACATGGGTCAGCCTAAGGAGGAGTGTAAAACTGCTCTGTGCTCGGAGCTGGTATGCAGCCCTGGCTTTGTCTGAGGAATTCCCTGGGTGTGCAGACAGGTTACACAGGTCTGAACTTTGTCTTGGTGCAGAGGTAAAGGCAGGCAAACAGCATCCACAGCTGCATGTAATTTTTCCTGGGGTCAGGAAGGTTGTGTTTTAAAGTTTTCTATCTTGCCTGCTTCTTCAGTGTCTGCTGTTGCCCTCTGCAAGCAATTACTAGCAGGCCAGATAGTTAGCAATTCTTCCATACTTTGCAAGCAGTCTGGTGGCACTGCATGAAAAACTTGAAATCTCTGAGTAAATATATTTTATTCCCTGCTCTACAGTCAGGCAGCATCTTCAGCTCATGCAGAAGAAAAGGCACCTTCACAACCTTGAGCTAGAAGGACAAATTGTTCTGTATGAGCCTTCAGCCAGAGATTTCACACTTTGTGGTCGCATGCAGAGGGGAGGACTTTGTTCCCATCTGGGAGTCAGACAGCCCACAGGGACATGAACCACCTCGTCTTACTGACTGTAGACCATACCTAATTTTTGGACTGAACTGAGATAGTGAAATACATTTCTCAATTATTGAAATTATCATCATGCACAGCCTCAAAAACTCAAGTAACATCCTTTCCTGTACTTCTGGGCTTTATTCCTGTTTTTTAACATGCAAGATAGAAAATTATTAGGTAAAAGAAATGGCTGCATGAAAATGGCATTTACTATGAGTTATAAATACACCAGTATGACCTCTCTCTGAATATCAGATCAAGGAAGATTCAAAGGACATAGATAGCATGGGAACAATAATTTCATTTCAAGAAAATACCTTTTCAATAAAATAAAAAAAAAGGACATATAACTCTCTAGGTCTATAATCTTGTCTTTTTTGATAATGGTAAGATGAATGAAGATCAGTAGCAGGGGAAACATAAGGAAGCAGAGAAGAGAGATATGTCTACTGCAGCAAATTAACCTGTCAACCTTGTTTAAAAGGGTTATTTTTAAACTCTATTAGCTGCAGGTTTTACTAGCTGTTCAACATCTTCATATTCTTATAGCACTACCTTATACAATTCAATTGCCTATGGACTGCAAAGTGCAATGCACTCCTTGTTAATTTTACTGTCTAACACAAGCTATTGACTCCTGAAGAACAAGTATGAACAGTAAAGAACACCAACCTTTCCTAACTTACTGAAAAACTTCAGGAGCAACACAGAATGTTTCAGTGACAAGTAAAGTGAAAATATTATAAAGGGAAAGAAACCTTCTTCACAGAGTCAACATGCAATGAAAATACAGTTAAAGTAAGAATGGAAATACCCAAATGAACAAATTTTTGTTTTTCTCCGATGTCTGTTTCAGGAGAGCCTAAACTGGCCATGGCCCTTACCCTTGAAGTCTCAAAGCGTGCATAACAAAGAAAATATTTCTACCCCTTTCCCTTCGATGCAAGGAGACAGTGTCTGGATAACGTTACTTCATCTGAGAGGCTGTGTCTGCCTGACCAGCCCAGAAATGGTACAGGCACCAACCTCCAGCTATGAAATGGGTTGTGAAGAAAGACTGATGGGACCCTGTGCATCCACATTGGATAAAGCACTGTAGGGACAGGAGAAATCTCGTGCCCTCTTCTGTCCGTGAATGTTAATAAGAATGGGACACAGGTGCCTAGCTTCTCCAGACTTAAAAAACTTAATCTTGATATGTTGTAGCAATGTTGTAGCTCACAGGCACACCCATTTAGCTCTTCTTAGCTGCAAACTAGTTGTTATGGCTAAGATTTGGTGTCCTTGCTCTGTGGCAAGGACATTCCTTTGAGACTCTACCTTTAGGTTTTTAATTCCGATATGCCATCACAATGAAATGGAAGGGTGTGCTATAACGCTACATATGGTTACTTTAACAAGGCATTAGCTACAGTATAGAACTGCTAACAGTGAAAGGCAAGCTCTTGCTCTCACAGGTTTGCACTGTGCAATTCATCTGAAAAGCAGGCAAGCCTAAAAGACTGACCTTGACTTTCTGTTGGTGATGGTAGATCTGCCAGGCGATGTGAACATGCATAGCGCACCACTTTCCAGGTTTCTGCAACAAACAAAGGGATACAACATGAATCAGGGACTTTCAAAAACCTGTGATGCTTCATTCTAGTTACAGCATCTCATGCCAACTCTTACTCCAGGGGATTCCCCATGCCAAGACAACTGAAACCAAAGGATCTCCCCCTTCAACTGCTTTCCTCCAGAAATGCAAAGAATTTGTGCCTTGCTAAGAAGTTTATCTGGATATCCAGGAATGCTCCTGGTCAGTCTCCTCTCCAAATAAGCTGGACTGCTTCACAACTGTGTGTTGAGTTAATTTCCAAAAGTGCAGCTATTCTAAGACTAGCCTTTCACCAAAAGATGAAAATGAAAGCACTTTAAAAGATCACTCTGGTTTTCAAAATGAATCTGACTGCCTCATATAACTGCTGGTTTGTAGCTCCAAAACTTTGGCTCAGAAATATACCGAAAAAATTGGAGGTGAGTCAATTCACTCTGTTGGGGAAGTCTCTGCATCCTTCCTGTCACCATGCTTTTAAGTCATGGGGAGGAGAGAGGGAGGAAAGAACCAGAGAGTGCTATTTCGTTTTTTGTGTTGATTCTGTACTCCATTTCCAGGACATCTGGAAACCTTGTCTGAAAAAGACTCATTCAGGATACACTTTCTCCAATTTGGTTATTTAGAGGTCTGTAGTTAACTACACAACTAATGATTCCTGCAGATTTAAAAATAATCACAGGAATTCAAGAAGCTCTTCAAGCTGTTGGTAACTTAAATGTTTCACCAACTATGGCATATAGTCTGCCTTCTATTTCTAGATGTGTATCAACCAACAATTAGAGCCACAAAAACCATAAAACCCATCTCACACACATACTCCCCTAAACTCAAGCCTTTTGCTTAGTCACAGCAACTGGCTGTGCTAGTGATCTAATACGTGCACTTGGCTGGTTTGATCAAAATCTGGACCCTCTTGAACATGCTGAAAAATTAGCAAAAAACCCCTTTTGGATCACTGAAAGCCTGTAGCTTTTCATCCTTATATCTAAAATATTTTGTGTTTGAAGTGGATTGTCTGTCTATACTTGACAGTAAGATACTCAGGTAGGCAGTACTGTACTGAATAACAATGAAAACACACAGTAAATAATAAAAAGCAAAATCCTTCAGTCTGCAGTGAAATGACAAGGGATCCCTACCAGGGTAGGTCTGTAGGATTTGGCTCAGGAGACCTTGTAAGCCAACATGATAGAAGCATTATCAATATTTAACCTCTAGTATTCATGCTAGTGGGTTGCATGAGAAGAACAAAAAATTTCCAACTCTGAAACTGTGTAATTTCCTCGAGTGACCACAAGATGCATGCAAAGAAGGACTGACCATGTTACTAAGCAAACACTGTAAAATACCCAAGATGAACCATGGCATTGCTTTATAATTAGTCTGCTGCTTTAACCCAGTGGGGACTGAGACGAGCTTGACAAACTGTATCACAAGAAGATTTCTTACCCTCAACATGGGCCTGAACGGATCTGTCAACTGTGAAGAAGAAATGACAGCTTGGTTACATGCCTGTCACTCAAACAATTGCTCTAATTAACAAATTTGTATTGCTTCATTAAGAGATGAAATTAAAATGTTATAATTTTACTTTCAAATGAAGCCCTTTCGGATAATAATTAGTCCTTAGCCTCCCTAGTCGAGCCAGTCTCCCTCCCCCCATGGCTGTTGTACTGAAGTGTTGACAAGCAAGTAAACAAGCCTCACACAGAGCGCTCTGTCCTCTGGCATCATCATTAATTTGTTGATTTAATGCTACAAAAATGGCTGGTTAACTACTCTGAAGAAAAACACAGATTTATCCTTTGGGCAAACTTCTGTTCTCATCTTTCAAAGCTTCTCAGCTCGCAAGAAGACTGGGTAGTGGACAGGGCCATTTTTTCACAGGCTTGTTCCCCCAGCTGGGTTGGAAAGGGCTGGAATGGTGTTTCAGATTTGCCCCTGCAAACCAGTGACTGTGTCTGTTCAATAGCTATGGCACTAGGTTGTTGACTTGTACATTCAAATAGCCATTAACGACTGCCTGCTTGCCTGATGTGTTCTCTGTCACAAATTGGCTTGGTCTTTAATATTTTTCACATTGGAACAGATACTGGTAAACAGCAGCCGTATAAAAACCCGATTTTCTCAGTATTTGTATGGCCTGGGTTTTTTGGGTAGATTATTTTCTTATTCTCCTTTTTTACTCACACTTCACCAATTAATGCTGCAAAATAAATTCAATTTATTGGGTATTTTTCATTGGTTTTAGATTTTCTTTTTTGAAATGCAATACTAAAGGAGATTTATAGGTGTAAGAGGTACTTTGCAGACTCAGTGATGGCACAATACATCATCCTGAAATAATCAAAACTCTACTACAACTGGAAAGGGAACATAAAGCTAAATGACTTAATGATGGGAGGCTCTACTTATCTTTTCAATTAGATGGAATAAACAGAAAAGAAAAGAAAAAAACGTGGTTCATTTTGGTATAAAGCTCAACTACAGCACCAATTCAGAGCAAACTAAACTACTGGAACTTAGCATAACCCTATAGCTCTGCTGTACTTCAAAGCTGAGTCATACCACAACATGGATTTTCAAGGAGAGGTCCCCATTACTTCTGTCAAAGAATTCTGCTAAAAATATGACTGCATGATGTTCTTCATTGCAAACAATGTATATTAGCTCAAACATGCAAACAACCCATGGGCATTCAGAAAGAACCGAAAAAGGCTAAGAGACAAAGTGCTGAGACAATAAATGCTGTTCACATACACCAGAGCTCAAAAATCCGGAGGCGCCAAGTGATCAATAAAGTGCATCCGTATTTCACCGGTGCAATCAATGATACAGTAACCAAGGGAATAACTGTCATTACCCACATTAAAAACAATTACAGAGTATAAACATAAATCTTGAAGAGGTTTGTACATTTCTATGTTGAATTGGACTTTTATGCCTTTACCCCTGGGCTTGTAGGGATGCCTGCTGACAGCAAGGAAAGAGCTCTTCCACTGCAGACTAACCGTTTGCTTTTGCTAATAATGAACAGAAGGATCAGGATGTGAATTGTTCTCATACAACTTCTCCAGTTCCCATTGAATTAAACAGCTCAGACTAAGCTTTAGTTTTAGGATGTTAATTTCACAGAATCACAGAATCACAG
>NW_010101881.1:0-7228 GCF_000699245.1 Pterocles gutturalis
AAGTGGAAGTGGGCGCATCCTGTGAGACTGCCACTGTGGATATAAATTCTTGTTGCCTGCTCATGCACTGGAGAGGCAGAAATGGAGAGAAGAGACTGAATGTGTCTGTGGAGAATGCAGCTAGGGAAGGGAGCTGGGGGAAATTTGCAGAACTTGCCAGCATAGGGCTGCAGATGGAGAAAGAGAAATCAGAGCTTTTTGTTTATTTCATTTTTAGCTATAGTTAGGTAGGCCAAAAGGCCTGTGCAGCCCTATCAACATGGCCACCACAGACCAGACATGGTTCATGTCTGTCATGATCTGGCTAACACCTAAAAGTCTTCCCACAGACTAGTAAGAGTCAGACATAAGAAGGCTCCAGTGACTTCTTTTATTTCCAGAGAGATGTGCCCACAAAAGACAGTGGCCCAGCAGGGAGTTTCAGGGATGACTTTTCACATGCTGAAATTCTGTACCTACTTATGATCTCTGAGGTGCATAGCACAAGCTGATCCTACCTTTTGTCCTGGTGTCCCAGGTCCCAACACTGCTTTCTCTGACAAATAGCTTATGGAGGACAAGTTCTGAAGTCCCCACACAGCCCTTTTACCTAGACAGAAAGAGGTGGCCTCCAGCAACTGTTCCTTTTACACACTGCTGAGACACTGAATCAGCCCCACAGAGCTGCACACAGCTTGCAGCTTCGTTTGGAGCCTCCAGCAAGCAGTAGCTCTGCTGTCCTAAGTGGAAGAAAATGGCAGGTCCTCCCACAGGCCTAGGAGGTGGTGAAAGCTGTCTGGCATGAACCCAAACAGCAAATGAGGTAGGAGCCTGCATCACCCACAGACAGCATGCTGTGCTTACGAGGAACGAAGTACAGATCACCAGTCCGCAGGTGTAGAGTATCGTTTTAGAATGGCATCCATAGGGAGGGAAGGAAATGGAGATGTAGATGGCATACTAGAAAGACCTGCTGGCAATGAGGACCAAAGGCCTTTATGCTAAAGGACTCCTGGCAAGTAACTCCTGATTTGCATGCAGCAGACACCCTGTTCTGGGAGAAGAAGAGTTTATCTGTATAAACATAAACTATACCTTGTTACAAAGTTTCTAAGCATCCATAGATGTGGAAAATCTATATGAGTCTATTATGTGCTGCTGAGATGCCCAATATGAACACAAAGCATCTCCAATGCCCATGCAAAATCCAACATATTTGGCTTACCATGCGTATATTTCTCAGTTAACTACACTTCTAACAAGAACACAAGGCTACATGTGCATCTGTCACACGCATAGCTGACCTGCAGTGGATCTGTAAGCATCCAGTAGTCACACCCCTGTGATTTCTAGTCAACTTTTCCTACTTCATGTAATTTCAAGGAAAAGAATACAGGAGGAGTCTACCAATGTTGTGTCAGAAACACAACAGAAAGATCTTAAATTATAAACATGGTGGATTTCAAGTAGAACCTTGTAACTAGTATGCTCTCCTTCCTCTACCACTGATCATTCAAATATCAGAGGCAAATAAGTAAAAGAATTGACTGCACAGTAAATGTATACAGGAGAACTATGCCAGGTAATTTACTACCTGGATGTTCTCCCAGTACTGAGAAGAAGCACCAAGAATGATACTTCAGGAATGATACAGAAAAAATATTTGGTGTCATGGTAACAGAGCAAAGAACCAGAGCCCCTCTTAGAGTTATTTTCATTCCCAGAAGAAACTGTACCTCTGAATTGATGAGCAGCCTGTGGCAACAGAGCTGCTTTCCAACATCTGACAAATCAGAGAGGAAAAGAAAAAAATAAAGAACTCAAAAATTGCAGTACTGAAGAAATATGCACAGAGCACTCAGAAGATAGTCCAGTTCTAGGCTCGCCAGTACAAGAGGGACATGGCACTACTGGAGAGATCCAGCGGAGGGCTACAAAGATGATGAGGAGACTGAAGCATCTCTCTTATGAGGAAAGGCTGAGAGAGCTGGGACTGTTCTGCCTAGAGAGGAGAAGACTGAGAGGCAATCTAATCAATGTTTACGAATATTTAAATGGAGGATGGGGCCAGAACAAGAGCCAAGAGGCACTGAAAATACAGGAAGTTCCATCTGAATATGAGGAAAAACTGCTTTACTGTGTGTCTGTGATGGGTTTGCCCTTGGCTGGGGGCCAAACCACATACCCACTCACCCAATCCCTCCCCCAGCACCTGAGGATAGGGGAGAGAATTAAAGGGGAAAAGGGAAAAAAGGACTCATGGGTTGAGATAAGAACAATTTAATAACTAAACTACAGTAATATTGAAAATAATACTATATACAAATATACAAATGAGTGATACACAGTGATACTGCCCCCCCACCTGATGGCCAAGGCTCAGCCTGCTCCCAGCTAACGATCCCGGAGCAGGGAACCTCCCAAAACTTGGGCTCACGAGGCAGAGCATGTGGGTGGAAGCCCCGGGTGAGGATAGTCAGGGCAAGTAAGGTCTATTGATGCACCCATGGTCTTAATTTTCCCATGTGGTGCTTTGGGATGGACACTCATATTTTTCAAACCAGACTAGCCATTCTGTTAATCACTATCGTATTATTAGTATTAGTACCTCACCGTTATGTTTTCTTTCAACTTCTAACTTGTTTAAATCATCAGGGCACCCATACTTGTTAGGTCAAGCGCAGCTTGATCTTGACATTTTACCTTCTTTCAGTGCTGCCTGGTCAGGGCTGCAAATGTTCTTTAATTTGACATCACCTGTCAAAGGTCCATGCTCAGTCTGTTTCCTCCCTCTGTGCTGCTCTAGATTTTGCAGACCGCTATATCCCCTTCCCCCGACTCTTTTCCAGAGGGTTTATCTAAGTCATTCTTTGTACAGAAGCCATTGCATGCTTATGATCCTTTTTTTCTTGCCCTTTTCTGAACCTTTCCCCATTCTTTTGTACTCTTTTTGTGATGGAGGACCCAGATTTATGTACAATATTTACCAATTTATACACTGTCTTGATGATTTGTCTGTTTTATTCTTTACTCCTTTCTTACTAATGTTTACTAATTGATTTACTTTCTTTCACACAGAGAAAACATTTTCATACACTACCTATTATAACTGTGGCAACAGCTCAGGGCTCTTCATTTCAAATGCAAAGACAGGATGGTTTCTTCCCATATGCACTACTTTACATTGAGCTTCGCTAAATTCTGTCTACCATTTTTTGCCCATACACTCAGTATCCTAAGACTCTTCTGCTTGCAGTTCTTTTCAGTCTGCCATTGCCTCTGTTTCCCTAAATAACATTGTACCATCAGCAGACTCTGACCCTGCTGTTTCCAGATCCTTGAGAAATACTATGCACAGATCAGGTTCCAGAACAGCATCCTTGTGGGACTCTGTTGGTGACCTCTTTTTACTGTGAAAACAGACTATTGACTCCTCCTGTCTTATTTCCTGTCTTTCAACCCCTTATTTACCCCTCCAATTATTTACTTCGTGGCAGTGTAACTTTTAAGAGCTTTTGACGAGTGACCTCTCCAAATACCTTCCAGAAATCTGTGGTCAGGATTCCAGGGTCTATCTCCCTGAGCCACAAGCCTGTTGTCTCATAAACATTTGAGGCAGTTCTTCCCTTTACAAAAGCCATTTTGACTCATCCCTATTACAGCATCTTTATGTATATGCTCACTAAGGCTAATCTGTCTTACAGTCTCCATTAAATTGCCTGCTACAGACATCAGGCCTGTACTTTTCTAGATTTCTTATGGCATCTTTTTAAAAAATTGACATTACAGCTGACACATCCCTGTCTCCTGCTAGCAAAGCACTTTTATACTAGAGGTTGTACAGGACAGGACCCTTGAACTCCTCTAGAATTTCTGGTTATATACCATCTGGTCCTTGTGATTTGTTATTATTAATTTTGCCTGTATGTTCCATAACCTGTCAAACTGACTCTTTCAAGACACAACCCCTGGTGAGTCCCCCCATCAAGAAGAAGACCTGGCTTGGGAATCTCATCCAGCTCTGCTGTAGTGAGCACAGATGTAAAGAATTAATTTAGATTTTCTGCTATTTTCTCTGTATGCTCTTCTAAATTTCTTTTAATTTGCCTGGTGCTGCAGACTGTCTGGCAGGCTTCCAGAGCCTGAAGTGTTTGAAAAAAGGATTTATTATTAGATTTTACGCCTTCTGCAAGTTGTCCCTCAAACCCTTTTGGCCTGCCTCATGGTGTGGTTTACTTTTCATCTGTCACAAGTTTGGATTCTATTTCCAATTTTATGCCCAAATTTAGCTTTTGGAAGGATACTTCTGAAAAGCTGTCCCCAGCAACAGGCTCCCTTGTCCCTGCTGCTTAACCATGGCAGGCTCCTTTTTGCCCTCATATGCATTTGCCTTGAGCCTTCAGTATGGTATCTTTAAAGTCTCCATGTAACCCTCAAAAGACATAATTATTTTAGCTGCCCCTCCATTTTTACCAAGCTTCTTCATTTTGAGGTAATTTTATTTTCTTTTTTTTTTCTTTTTTTAAATTCAAATGAAGGCACATATTGGTGGACTTTTTTTTGCTTGTCTACAAGGGCTTTATGTAAGGAAGGAAAGGACAAAAAGAGACAGAACATAACTGTGTGCTGCAATGGACTGTGCCAACAGCAGCTTATAACTTTTCCCTTGCTTTCTAGAGGTGTACACAGTACTGTATTAAGCTACTGCTTCTGGCTGCAGGGGTTGTAACCTCAATGGCATTTGGAAACACCTAGGCACAGCTTCTTTAAAAATCAGGAACTCCAGGAAATCCTTTGCACAAAAGGGTATTGTGTGTATGCAGGAGATTCATACTGAACATCTAGACTTGAAGTTGATTTGCTGTAGTCCACTGCATCTTCCTCACCAGAATCTCAGCATCACGGCAACCTTGCTCTCTTCATATCAAGGCATCTCCCGAGCAGTCCCTGACCCCACCAAGGGCTGACTGGTCCTTAAAAATGACTCTACCATGATGCCAGCTAAGGAGTGAATATGACCTTTATCTTCCTTGGCATGCTGGCACTGACAGTTATGGCTAGGGATTTCCTTCCACTTCCCTGCCTCATGTCCCATCTCATTTGAAGGCAAGGCTGTTTACCAGCATCCCTGCTGCATATGAGAGACCTGTGACTGTAAGGGCCCTGAGTACATCTCCCCAGTACCCCTTCCCACCACCCTGGGGGTTTGTCTGGATGGGCTCAGCACCAACTTTTGTAAATAGCTCTCAGGCCTTGAGAAGCCTCAATAGGCGCCTGGCCCCCATTCTTTCTCATGCTGCTTTAAAACTCACGCTCTTGTCCTTAGTGTCTGCCTGAACTATGTCACAGGTACGCTTGTACCTACCCTCTCTGATCCTTCCCCACTGTCTTGACTTCTGGCTTGAGCTGCCCTGTCACTACAGGCTTACCCAGCAACCTGGCCTGTTCCCTGAAGCGTTGGTGAACCTGCTCTGCTCTTCTTGCTCAGGTATTGTGGAATTTGCTGACTCTCGGCTCACAGCTCTACCTTCCATACAGAGCAGTATGTTCCTGCTGCTTCCTGACAGTCATCCTGGTCAGATGGAAAAAGCAGCCCCTGAGAAAAGAAATAAGCGATAAATGACAAAAGGACGGGGAGATACATATTCAAGCCTGAGAAAGTAGAAACAAAAAATTGTTTTTAAGGGAGGGCATATGATACAGTGGGGAGGTCCTTGCCTCTATCCCCACACTAAACGGGAGAGATGATGACAAAGAGACAGACTATTTTGGCCAAACTAAAAAAGAGAATAAAATCACATGCTTGTACAGAAATGCTGGGCAATTAAGTTAGGCTATCAGGAGTGGATGGGGTTTGCCAAATACAAATTTAAAACAAGAAAGGAAAAAAAAAAAAAAGCAGAACCGTTTATATAAAAAGAGAAAAGGGGGAACAAAGGGAAAGCTGTGTAGACCTAATAATTTGGCTTTTGTGCAGCAGCACATACAGGTGCAAATCCCTGTGATGCTTTGCATACCACAATTGGTTTTTTGGTGGTAGTAAAAAAAAGAATGTGGATACTGAAGTGGTAGTGCTGTGGTATTCGTATAAAGCAGTGTTAAGAATTTGTACTAGTTCTATGTGAATATTATGGTCACACCTCTACAGTAGTGACAGAGAAGTCTATGGGAACCAGAGGACTTGAAAGTTTCTTGACAGCAGCAGGAAAACCATGCAACACCTCTGAAAGAATGGCAGTGCCACGTACCCTTTCTTTGCAACCTCAGCTGGTCACAATGTTTACATACAGCAAAGCACTTTAAACACACTCCAAATCCATGGCAAAACCTGTAGCATTGTCATAAGGCTGTTGGCATATGGGTTTGCAAGCTTCCCTTGCAGCAGTGGCAGGGGCCTGGAGTGCGTTTCAACAGGTAGTGTTTCTGCAATAAGCTTTCTGGTTCTTTAAGGGCTTTAGAGCCATGACTTTTTGCCCACTAGGAGGGGAAGAACTTTGATCTGAGGGTGTGGAGGGCAGAATGCAGAGACTGTGGGCAACAGTGCTCCTGAGGTGCCCTTCTTCAGGGCTGCAATTGCTATGAAAACGTGAACTTACTCTGCAGTGTCTAAACAGATCAGCAGCTCTGTAAGGACTCTGGAGCCACACTGCAGCAGTAGAAGCACAGAACTGTTCTGTAGATGTACTGTAACCATGGCACTGCAAAACTCTGCAGGGAGGTATGAATCATACAACGATTCAATACCTGTGCTGAAACCCGCAGTATGACAAAGCATGCAGTTCTACAGAGTATTTGTAGCTGGAGCATAATGAGATTTGTCTGCAGCACGGGCTGTAGTTTGGGAATCCTTGTGTGGGCTTTCAACAGGGGCTGAAGTCGCAGCGCTCATTTGAGATGACAAGTGCGTGGCTCTGCCGCCTCCCCAGCGCAGTGCATGTAGGATGCCTGATCTCTAGTTTCTACCCTGTGCCTATATCACCTCTCTTACACAAAGACAGAGCGAGGAGCTGCTCTTGGCCTGCTTAGCAGGACACTGAAACGCAGCCTGTACAGGAACCCACTGCAGGGAAAGGCCGCAGGCCGATTGCCAAGAAAATGGCCGATTTATTGCTAGCGCTAGGATTTCTTTGTCGCTGTTCGTCTTCCTTCCTTCCCGCTTTGCAATAGCAGGCAAAGTTCCGAATGTCTTGCTTCTTGCGGCACAGTGAGACGCAGCCCCCTCAACCGCCGCCTCCCCCTCACCACACTG
>NW_010101882.1:0-771 GCF_000699245.1 Pterocles gutturalis
CTCCACAGCCACCCCAGGTGGGAGCCTGGAGCCGACGGGGCAGGGATGGGGATGGCAGCCTCACAAGGGATGCTCGTGCCCGCAGCCGGCGTCCCACCCAGGTCCCTCCCTCCCTGTAATCCCTCAGTCACTCACCCCGTGCAGACTGGCTGGCTGCTCTGGAGGGGTCAGCTGGGAGAGCCAGGAGGGGAAATCCTTCTGGGGACTCTGAAAGAGATCCGGAGGGTCACCTGAGGCATCCCCGATCCCACCTCCATCTCTCACACCATGCAGCATGCTGTGGTTTGGAGCCCGCCTGGATTTATAGTGCTATGGATATAAGTGTCACTTTACCATCATTAAAAGGAATTTCGTGTTTTGAGCGGTTGTTTGCAACCCATAATTTGTTGCAGCAACCTCCAGCTCCATGCCACCGCCCAGACACACCTCCACCTCCAAAACAGGCAGGGGCGGGGCTAAAAAAAACCTCCCCCAGCCCCCAGCACACAAAGGGGACTCCAAGCACTACACCAAAGGATGAGGACTTGGTCCCACACCCCTGTCTCCTCTGGAGGGAGCCTGAAGCCCCTAGAGCTGTGGGGAGCAATGCCAGGTGCAGGGCTGGGGACAGTGGCCTGTCCTGGACCCCCTGGTGGCACCAGGACCCACTCACCTTCTGTCCGGGAGGGAAAATCTGCAGCTCCTCGATGGTGAAGTGGAGCCAGACTGGGGAGGGCTGCCGCAGGATGAACCGCAACGCTGTCACCTGGTCCATGTCACACAGCATCTGCC
>NW_010101883.1:0-7979 GCF_000699245.1 Pterocles gutturalis
GTTTGGCTCTCAGCCAGGATTAAAACTACAACATCATCCCTGCCGTGACTGTCCCAAATAATCCATCTGGTATCAGAGAAAGCTCAGTAAATTGTCCACACCCAGCATGTCATTTTTTTTTTCACGTCATTAGACTTTGTCTATTTCCAAAAAAAAGATAAAGGTGAAATTTCAGCCAAATTCAGGCTTTTTAAAAATCATGTAAAAGGTACTGTAAACATGAACTCATGTTTTTAATTAAAATTGCACTGTAAAACCTGTGAACAGTTCTTATTTTCTTCTTTTTTCTGAAACTATCGCTGAATCTTCATAAACCAGACAAAAACATTTTGAGGTTGATTATAGAGCTTTAAGTAGTGCTTGCAAGACAAAGCAAGGAGCTATTTGAATGGGCTAAGGAGATTATAGGTCTCATCATATATTTCTTACTCTAATTTCATGGAAAAAAAAAAGACTACTGTGCCATTGGATCTGTCTCTAAGAGCTTCAAGTGGTACATGACATGCATGGAGAAGTCAGAAGGGATTGTATCTGCCGAGGCAAGTGGAGACCCAAGGGATGGAACACAGTTAAGTAAGTTGGTGCTATGAGATTGTAGGTCTCCGTTTTATGATTGCTGATACTGTTATCATGTAAGGATCCTTCTTCAGACTGAATGGTCCTATATGAGCGCAGTGACTCATTCTGCTTGGCAGGGTGTTATCCTGTGGTTCGCTGGTTAGTCTTTCAGACACTAAGGTAACAAAATTACCTCATAAAAACAAAATGCTGTTTCTGAAAAGAAAAATAGTGTTATTTTGTAGTCTGGCTGGCACTTCACCTTTCTCTACAATGTCTTTTTTCTATTTTAAATACACTTAGATTCAAATACTGAAGAGTGATTTATGAAGAAAAACTAAATTTAGGGTACGCTAAACATAACAGAAGACTTGATCCTTTAACACTCATCTTCTGTGTAAGAGAGATGCATAGTATTTTTAGATATTTTAAAAAATCATATAGCATCTGTTAGTATTTCCCATAATGTTCACTGACAGAACTTGGAGATTTATACTATTTGTACCTGAGATTCATATTTCTATGAGTAAGGACATCAGCTCTGTGATAATTGCTTAGCATTCTACATATGTTCAGATACTTTGTGTGACTTTTGGAATGGTCATGTTCTCTTCTGAAGGATGCTTTGTGGGAGCAGACAATTCCCTTACTACAGTGGAGCACTCCCTGAACAAAGACCCATTCAATGGATGGTGTTTTTTATGAAAAATTTAAATTTATACTACTCTATGGCTTGAACCTCAAAACATAGACCAAACTAATACTGTCTTGACAGTGTATGAACACTGTAAAAACATTTTTTTTTCTCCCATACATCTTACAAATATAGCATAAAAGGTAGCAAACAGGATATCAACAAGAGGAGTGAAAGGAGGAAGTGAGAACTTATTGATCAGCGTGAGTGATCTCGGCACATCAAAAGCTATGTTAGTTTTTTCTCAGCTGCCATAGGAAAGCACTGTACTAAGAGGAGATGCAAAAAAATGATGGTGATTCACTCAGTGGACATTTATAGGAAATTTCTCCTAAATTACAGGGACATTATGACAAAGCATGCAGGGCTTTGGAATAAGTGAGCAGCAAGGCTGATGTCACAGGCTGATTTTAAAAAAGAAAAAAGGACTCAGCATAGAGAATGAGTGGTGAGTAGGAAGCAGGGACACCCTGTGTCTGGGAGTGTCTTTGTAACCACAGTGGTATCACTGGCAAAGGTAGCAGTCAGGTAGAGCTGCAGCACCAACACCTACTGCAGAAGGGTCTGCAGGTGAGGGGGTGCTCGGGTGCTCATCTGTAACCTGCATGGCACAGCAGGTGAGAAGCGTGCACATAACCCTGTGAGAAAAAGTGTATGTGTGTGTCTGTGTACATGGCTAGACCTCTTGGGGATGCTAATAAACATCTATAAGTTTGAAACATTTTAAAACCCTTTGTGTGTTTTTATTGTGGTTTGTCTCTTATGTCACTGATACTGATTCTGTATGTATAGCCCACTGATTGCTGGTTAACTGCATGTCAATAGTAAATCAATTCTGATTTGTTTTAAACCATGTGCACCAAGCAGTTTTTCCTTGTGCCGGATGTGAGCTAAGAATAGTTCCCTCTGGGAAAAGCAAAGATTGAAAACTGAATGGAAGAGAGTCTTGGATATCTCAGGAGAAAGATTTTGGGCGGTGGCTGGGAAGAGCATGCCTGCTAAAACTTAAAAGATAAGTTTGGAGTACTAAGAAGAGTTAAAGATTTGAGGAGGGGATGGTAAAAGAAACAAAGACATACTTGCATTTTGAGGACAGAAAGGGACATCAGATTGAAAAGCAAAGGAGAATGATACTGAGGCAGATGAGAGATGGTACAAAGGAATTCAGGGGATGCAATAGGACTTCAGGGGCAGGTGGATGCTTTATAAAATAAGACTAGATCAGTAGATTGTGTCTGTGAAATAATAGATAGGGAAAATGTTAGATGGGTGGGAGAAGAAAGTCACAAAGAAATCAAAGATTTTTGTTTGTTTGTTTGTTTCTGCCACTGAGCAGTGAGATCCTGTCTAGTGAAAGATACAGTAGCAGGATATTTGAAAAAGAAAAAAAAAAAACAGGGGAGTTGATGCAAAGAAAACAGTAACTCACAGTCCAAGATTTAGTTATACTGGAGAAGTGTACTTATTTGGAAGATAGGCCAAAAAGAGGAGAAAATGTATTTGAAATCCAGAATAACAGGAAAATTTTTGAAAACATAATATTATTTTATTTTAAAAAAGGAGTTTCTTTATATAAAAATATTTATTCAAAAAAATGTATGTGAAATATGACTTAGGCTGCTGTACAAAGTATTTGGACATTTTTTTCCTGAATATGTAACGACATACTTTACAGATTCTTTTGTAGTTCAAAAAAGAAATCCAGTCTGTTTTATGAGCATCCTCCTCAGCTCATTGTCTCACAATTTTGTTTGTTCTTTTGTACATTTGACCCCTAAGAAGTGGTATCCAGTTTTTCTTACCTGATAAGTTTTAGTTGAATGACATATAAGGTATAATATCAAGTTAGAAATACATACATTCTGTAATATGGTTATTGTCAGCTGGGATTTATGGTAAAAAAGAAAGAAGGAAGTCTGGAAGCAACTGTTTATTTTGAATCCCACCTCTGACAATTCAGTTCTTCAAGAAAAACAGAGATTTAAGAGTTTACAAAGATGACAGTTGTGGTTAATACAGTTCATATCTTTTTTGAACAGTGACACTGTGGAAAACTACACTAATGATTTTAGAGTGGCTTGAAGAGCCATGTGTCAAAGACATACTACATTCTGTGCACCCTGAGAAATGTCTTCTGCCTTGTTTGCCATATCAGGTCTTGTTTGTCACATCTCCCATACCAAAATCCTTAGAACTCCTCAAATCTCTGTACTTGATATCAATTTATTTGCAGGTATTTTTCATGATCCATATTAATTTTCCATTACATACATGACCTCTTATTGAAACATATGCTCATATTACAACATTTCACTATATAAACCAGTGTTAATAAAAAAGGGAAATGGTTAAGTGGGTGGAAGAAGGGAAGGAGAAAATAAACATAGCAACTGTTCCCCAGTATGATGGGTTTGCCCTTGGCTGGGGGCCAAACCACACACCCACTCATGCAATTCCCCTCCCCCCCCCACCCAAGGATAGGGGAGAGAATTAAAGGGGTAAAGGGAAAAAAGGACTCGTGGGTTGAGATAAGAATACTTTAATAACTAAACTACAGTAATATTGAAAATAATACTATATACAGATATACAAATGAGTGATACACAGTGATACTGCCCCCCCACCCAATGACTAAGGCTCAGCCTGTTCCCGGCTAACGATCCTGGAGCAGGGAGAGTCCTGAAACAGCACTCACGGAATGGAGATAATAGTCTGATCATCCCAGACCGAGAGCTGACTGGGGGGGGGGGGAGGAAGGCCTTGGGAGAGCGACAACCTGGAGCGAGATGACCCGGAGCAAAAGAGATCTGGAACCAAAAGGAACAATCTTCTGGAGGGTCCTCACCTGTATACTGGGCATGACGTGTATGTTATGGAATAGATTATTGGCCACTCTGGGTCTCAATCCTGAACCCAAGATCAAATCCTGGGCTAGTAACTGGGGCTGTGCTCCCTCCCAGCTCCTCCAGTCTGCAGACCTTGGCAGCTGCGTAAACATCACTTCTTATCAGCTTTCTTCTGAACACAAACCCAAAACACAGCCTCTTGATAGCTATTATGAAGAAAGATAACTCTGTCTCTGCTTAACCCAGGACACCCAGTAAGAAATATAAAAGATACGTTCACCAATTTGCATAGTTTTGGTGTGAAAAAGGAGAAAAATTGTTTCATTCAAGTGATTATTACTTTAAGTCCTGAGGTTCAAATGGCACAATAAAACTATAAATGCAACCAACTTCATACACATTGAAACCGTAGGAAATATCTGTGGGAGACATGAAATGGAAGTATTTTGCCAGTGTTGTTATTAGCAATCAAGAAACACTAAAAAAGGTTGTAATTTATTTATCTACTTTAAGAACAAGTATAAAAATCCACAACTGCCAAGTCCTTTGACTAGTAATGAGGAACACTGCAGTGGTAGCAGTGACTAAGCATTCTTGAAAGACTGACGAGAACTGATGCATATTTGAAGGGAAGACAAATATTTTGGTGTAAGGAAAGTGCTTTGACAGGTATTTAATGTATTACGACTTCAAGAATTTTTCACTCTTGTGGATATAAAATAGGAATCTATCAAACATTAAGACTTTTATTGCCTAGTGTCAATAAAGGCACCTCCCAGTTGTCATGTTACCTCTCTGAATGGAGTCTGAGGAAAACACTGTCATGTATGTACTTCATACATTCATACAAAATCTCTTTTTGTACAGAAGATCTGTATTTACTGATAGAAGTATGTGAAACTGAAAAAAATATTTAAAGGTTGTTCCAAATATGTCTCCTAATTTGCATTAGAATTATGAGCATAAATTAAGAAATTTAAATGCTTTACAGGGTGGATGTCAAAGTATATATAATGTTTTAACCTTCTATGTTTTAATGCTGAAATACTTCTAAAATACTAATACAAAAATGCAGACACAAAACTAGAGACAACAGTGGGGTCCGAAGCTGTTGAAGTAGTTCTACAATTGCATGGCCAGCTATTTTGAAAACAAGACAAAACTAAAATTGGCTTTATTGCCACATATTGTCCTTTTCAACTTTTCCAAGAGGGAAGTCTATAGTCCATGGTTTTCTGAAGAACTTCATCTTGTCTGGTCTTGGAAACTCTCCTCTTGAGGCATTAAATAGAACATCACTGTGATGCCAGGGGTTCAGTACTAAAAAGGATGAATTAAATGTTTGACAACACGGATTTAGTGATTTTAGCATCACTGGAAAGAAGTAAAGATTGAAAATGCACTTTAACACATCATATTTACTGATTCATAAAAAATTGATGGACCAACTGGCTTGAGGGAGTATTACACTGAAAGAAACAAAGTCCCTTTCACTCTTAGCACTTAGTCAACTAGTAAGCTATATGAACCACTAGATCTACTGGTTAGTGAAGTCAACAATCTCAACAGGAGTAGTTTTTTTTGACGCTATGTATTAGAGACAAATAGAACTCAGCTTCAAAGTGTTTGGTGATGTTTTTGTCATGATAATAAAAAGATACACCTGAGCTTACATTTGCCTCCTAAATTCTCTGCATCCTGCTGCCCTAACATCTTTCCCCAAACTATACACCTTCTTGAAGTAACTCAACACAACAGCTGTGGCTTTAAAAGGACAACATGATGTGAAGTTGGCAGTTGACATCATCTGCTCAGGACTACCATACAACTTCATAAATCTTCTCACACTCACACATTGTAAATGTTGAGCTGTGGGACTGGTAAAGCTTATGACTGCACATTTTCAACTCATGAATTCATAACTAGACATTTGCAACTTGTAAATCTTATTTAAGAACTATGACCTTAACGTGCAAAGCCTTCATGTACTATAGTGACAGCAGAAAAACTTAGCTGATTACTGCGGAGCTTATTGCATTGGGCTCTAAAAATCTTAGAGCAGAGGAGAGCATTTTATCGCTCAAATTTCAGTGCAGTTAAATTATTTATCTAGGGTTTGTATGTAATAAAAATTCAGATGAAAATAGTTTTAAGGCAGAGATGTCTGCTGAATGTAGGCTTAGGTATAAGCATCAGTAGGCTTAGGTATAATTAAATATCATAAACAGTACTGATTATGTTAATATTTACAATGATTACTGGGTAACTATTACTAACCTGTAAGATACAGATTCTTATGTTCAGGTATTTAAAAATTAGGCCTAAGGATATGATAATAATCTGTTAAGTTATTTAAATAAGGTTTATGAAGAACTAGGTTTACGAAGAACTATGCGTCTAATCAAAACTTAAATCAGGGATAATTTGTTGGTATGCTGATCTGTTGGTATGCTGATGTGCTACAGTTTTACATATTAATGCAGGACATTGCATATTCCAATTGAGGTGCAACTAGGTATGCCACAATATCGAGAAACAGGCTACTTTGGAAGGATTTATGAGATACTATCAAAAGTAAAGAAAGGAGATAAACATAAGTTGTAAAGAACTTCTTGTTTACCATCTTAACTGAACAAGCAAAAAAAAATCTGAATAAAACTGCTCCCTTAAAGCAGTCATAGACATAGATCACTTTCATGCCCAGACCTTTGTGTTTGTAATAATCAAGTCACTGGTTCAAGATTTTGTCCATGTCTTTGCCAAAGGATTTAGTTGCAAAAGTTTCCCTTTGCTGCCCAATGTTGCACTGAACCCAAACTCCTTCTGAGTTTAGACAAGGGTGGACTGGAGGCTCTTCAGCCCCTGGATCTGGGCCAACAATGAATGCCTAACCATTTGTTTTCCACAGAATGTATGATTTTTCCTGTCCTTTTACATAAGAAAATGAATCTGCACTGACAGCTTGTGGAAAGGAGCTCTAGGAGGTAGTAGTGCCTATTAAACCCATGCTATGCTTAATAAATAAATAAATAAAGGCAAAGGGAGAATGAATACCTCTTCATGTGTTTGTGTTTTACACAGTACTATTATGTATTATAAGGAGAATGTTTCTCACTATGTCAAAGCCCTGTTTGGTAATTTGTCAGAGAAACTCTTAACTATGGGGTTTCAGATAAGGTAAAAGATGAACAAAGAAAGCTTGATAAACGAAACCTGAACCAAACTCAAGACCTTTCTGAGTTTTAAATAGCCTAAATCATAATGGAATTAGTTATAAACTGAAACTTCACCAGTGTCTTGCACAAATAATACTTTTTCTGAGGTTAAGTCTTTCTGAAGTCAATGCCAAAATTGTCTTTCAGGAAACAAGCTCTAAAATGAAAATGTATCGTCACTTTTAACGTTAGAGGTAATTGCTTCTATTTCTTGCTTTTAATGCTTTAGATTGACAGGATTCCAGATACATAATATTAATGAGCAAAATATTATGAGTGCCAAAATGGATCTTTACAAAGCAACAAAATAAAATTTTGGTATGGTTATGATTTATCAGAGAAAAAAATTCCAATGCTTAAGAAGTTTGTTAAAATGTTTTTACTTTTTTTTTTGTACATCATACTTAATTATGGCTCGAAGACAATCACAGAATCATAGAATCATTAAGGTTGGAAAAAGACCTCAAGGATCATCAAGTCCAACCACCAACCCACACCACCTAACTCACTAAACCATGTCCCTAAGTACCACATCTACACATTTCTTGAATGCCTCCGGGGATGGTGACTCCACCACTTCCCTGGGCAGCCTGTTTCAGTGCCTGATCACTCTTTCAGTGAATTTTTCCTAATATCAAGTCTAAACCTTCCCTGGTGCAACTTGAG
>NW_010101884.1:0-4608 GCF_000699245.1 Pterocles gutturalis
ATTCCAGTCATGTGAGCTGTCCCACATGTCTGGTAGAAATCATTCTAAATTTTTTTTTGGTAGGATGTTTAATCAGTATCTAGAACTAGAATTTGTACCTGTCTACTTTTACAGGCTTTCAGGACTCTTTTAAATGTGAAAGATACTACTGCAGTCCTATATTACATATTAGTCAAACCATCTTTCTAGGTTCCAGATGTTATGTGCTTTATTACAAAACATTACTTTAATCTGTGTAATAAAGCTATTTTCCTTACTGTTTGGTGTGGCTAAAGATCATCCGGAGAAAAGAAATCTGGATCTGAAAAGCAAGTGGCACAATTCCATTTACAACCTTGCCAAACTTACTTTTGTAGAGATTAGGCTGAATATAACAGGTCTGTGACTCCTTCAAAATTCAAACCTAATCTCTTTAAGGCTTTGAACTGTATTCCCTATACATGGCAGGGGATAATTCCAAAAACTCCACTCTGACCAACTTAACATGCCATCAATTTAAATAAAATCTCATAATTAAATTACAGATCAAAAATTATTGCAGTGTTTTTTTTTTTCAGACTTTTTTTGTGAAGACTTTGTGGCAAATTGAAATATTAAAGACCAAAGAAATCTCTGTCTAGAGGATAAGAGAACTTCTGAAAATATAATGGCATAAAAAAAATGGACATGGTAAAAGTGACTGTTCTATGTACATTTAAAATATACTTCAGTCAACAATGAAACATCTGTCAATGGATCTCCTATGAAAACATCAACATCTGTTGTGATGTAAATATCACATATACCTTGACATAGATGTCCCATATATGTGGCAAAAGGCTGGGAGAATAGAATTGGAATGGAAATCCTATTGAGAGCTCTGGTGTGGCTGCTTGAACACTGCATCTGTGTAAAGACAGGGCAGGAGAAACTGCTCCAATTTCATTATTTCCCGTATCTTTCATAACAGAGGTGACTTCTATATCCTGGTATATGCTTTAGGGATGGATTTCTGTCCTAAGCTTGCATTTATTTCATCTGTATGAGTTCTCAGATGTCCTGGCAATTTGTGAGTGAAATGGCTTATATGAGAAGTTTTACAGACTTATGCGTGTTTTAGGCCATATTAGGGAGGGAGATAGACCTTCCTGTTTGCTGTGTGCTATTCAGATCTCTTAGTATTAAAATAGCTCTCTGTCTTCATACTCACTATCAAGAAAGCTCCTGCTAAAATATAGCATCAAAAGAATAAGCCCTATAAGGGCACAGCTCCTGTTTACCAAGTTTAGGTTTTAGCATTTAGTAGAGATGTGCTGCAGACAGTACAACTATCTTACAGATGTTCATACTTTCTGAAAAACTTGACAGTGTTTTAGAATATTACATATTATTGTATTTAGGTGCAGAAATGCAGATGAGAAATGCAAAGGTTATGTTTAAAAACATTTAAAAATTGTACATTAAAATACATTATATTTATTTAAATGTACAGCAAGTACATTTAAATATATTTCAGAATGTATTAAGTTCAGACCTGTGCCAAGGAAACATCTCCACTGTATTTTTAATTTGTCTTAGTACTTATTCACATGCTCAAATTCCTGCTATTATTCTCCACCATATACATTCTGGAACATATGAAATCCTGTTTGCCAAAATACAATTTTTAAATAAAGTCATGTACATATAGAAAGTTTATGTCTAAATCATATTCAGAAGATAGTTGTATTAATTTTGTAGACCATGTAGCCCTGTCCAATTACCTGTCTAAACAACAGGGAGGTCAAGCCACCTGTCCCAGATCACCCAGACAAAGTTTGAAAAAGAGTGAAGCTAACAGTATTTCTAGTACTTTAAATTGCTTTGCAATCAATTTAATTAGACAGTAAAAAAAAATGTATAGAAACATTTGAAAGACCAAATGTGACGTCATGAGGGTGCATATATTTAATAAATTTGGCTCAACATATTCTACAAAAGGATAAATTTTTTCTCTCCAGATTTCTGTATCCCTCAGTAATCCAAATTTCTTAATTTCTAAGCCATCTGACTACTTCTGAGTTAAGCCAAATGATAAAATTAGACTTCTGCTATGGAGAATCAGATTCCCTAATTTCAAATGTAAATGTTGCCAGATGTACTGCTCCCCTGTTCCAATTAATAAATCATTAGAAAACACAATTAATAAGGGCCTGGGTGTCTAGTGGTTCAGACTACTTCCAGAAGGAAGGAGAGAGATGAAGACAATGTGGCTACAATGTCAGCACCAGTATGAATTTGTGGAGTTTTTTGTAGGTAACTGGAAAATGAGTCATCTCTGTTGTGTTATCACATACAGAAGTGAAAAAGTGAAATAAAGGCAATCAGATTAATGACATAGAAGGAAAACAGGGCAAGTGATGAAAGTGACATGTCATATCTGAAGTGGACCATCAACTTTTTTTGATCATTGTTCTCTGCTCACAAACTATGGGTCGGTCCTATAGTCTATTTGAAATTGTCTGCTAGTTGTAGTGACTGTTTATGACTCTATAGCAACGTCCCACTTGTAACACCATAGAGACCTTGCTATGTAGCCTAAATGAAACTCTGACATTCTTTAGCGTAATCTGTCAGCTTTCTATGCAAGAGTAATATATGAGTGACAGTTGCTTTCATAACACCTTTAAAAATCTTGTATTATTCTGAGGTTTTCTCTCTGGGGGTGTTAATGCTTTTTCCATAAAGTTTTCAGAATTAATCAGTTTAATTCTCAAAATATCAAGAAATTGTGTGTAAGAAAACACTGATCAAAATCTGTAATATATCAAAATACAGAATTTTTAAAATCATCAAGAAGTAGTTAGAATTGCACTTATATGGTGAGTGTCCTCCATTCTACTGACTGTGTTCACATCATTACTCTTCCCCTCAAGTCCTAAGAACTGGCAATGTTTTGCTCCCATTATCTTCTGTTGGCACAATGTCAGCTGCAATTTTAATAGATTTGGGGACAGCCATGTTCTGTTTCTTTTGAAGCAATACATTCTGAGACTTTTAACTTCCCTGTAGAAATGGTACGGGTACCAAGTCTGGTAAGAAAACAACCAATTTTCTGTACATTGCTTGTTGGCTGCATGAAGGATCTCTATTGCTGCATAGTGGGAGTTGGGAGGGGGAGGAAAATAGTTGTAAAAACTGAGGAAAGAAGATGAGAGGTGATGAAGGGCTGGGGAAATAATATAGATAGAGAATGTGCTTTTTCAGAATTCTAGCAGGAGCCTGGGACATGGACAGAGAGGATTCAGGCTTCCCTCACACTGTAACATCATCAGCAAATGGACAGACAGCTGTTTTATTTGTTTATTCCAAGATGGAAGGGTGTGGCTGTTTTAGTTGGATTGATGCCAAACACCAGTATTTAAGTCAGTTTGCTAGTCCTGAGAATACCCTCAGGAGAGCTGTTGGGGAACTGAAACCAATTTGTGGCAGCCATCCAGCAGTGGGATTAGATTAACTCCTCCTCTTACAGAAGCCCATGTCACTTTGAGAAAGATACTTCTTACATTTTTGTTCTGTGAAGTGTTCATGAGAATAATACATGCAATAGGAGAGGGGAAAAAATAAGGATTGGCCTTGGTTCAATGTAATGTAGCTCATTGTGGTTTGTGGCTAAATGTTTGTTCATGATCTAAGAGAAAGTTGAACAAAGTAGTGAATTCTATATCTGATCCAATGTTGCTTCTTATTGGAAAGTGGGGACTGTGTCTGTTCATATTAGAGAATTCTGAAAAATATAAAAAGCACAATTGGAGGAGTAAGCATGATAGTTACTTCCCAGGTAATCAATAGAGGCAGAACTGCCAGGCAACATGATTGCATTTAACTGAGATAAAAAATGGTGCTTTTTATAATCCAGATTTTAAAATCATCAATATTAACAACTACATTGAAAAAAAAAAAATCAGGAACCTGCCCAATACACAGATTTTTAAGGAGAGAGTGAAAGGTGGTGAGAGTGAAAAATTACAAGGTGATGATAAATATAATAGTAGTTGCTAATGCACCCTAGATGTTTTTTTCACAGACATTAGATTTGTCCTGGCCTCCACCCTTGCTGAAAGAAAAAAATTAAAAAAAAAAAAAAGTGCAAAGAGGTAGAAAAGAACACAGGCCAGATTCTTAGAGTCAGCAGACATGGAGTTCCAGTATATCCTTCAAAAGCTTTAGTTCTACAAGGGGAGAAAAATGTTGCAATGCATCCTGCAAGAACAAACGGGAAGTTCGTTTTTCCCCTAGCCTTGGGTGCTCTGAGGGTGCTAATCCAAGCACTTCTTCCTTCTGTCTTTTTCTCCCTGGAGCTATTCTTAACTCTTCCATCAGGTGGTATTACCCAGCAATGTTGGGAGAATGGGTTATTTCAGGCAAACAGCAGCTAGCCTGCTGCCTGGGAGTGAAAATGAGCAAATGAAAGTTTAAGACTTTTGTCCATAACTGAAAGAACAAAACCTGAAGAGAATTTTGCTTGTCACACTGTGGTAATTAATAGTAAGTGTAAGATTTTTTCCTCCTAGCATGATTCAGAAAATATTTCTGAGTATCTTTCAAACTGTGCAGACTGAGGTTGAGAGCCTGTGGGTTAGGATTAGA
>NW_010101885.1:0-306 GCF_000699245.1 Pterocles gutturalis
GGGGAGGGTGTGGGGGGCAGCTCTCGGGGTGGAGGGACCCCAGCCCTCTGTGAGGACGGGGCTGGGCAGCGCCTCATTCTGCTCCTGTCCCTTCCAGAGCAAACTGGACCGGCACGGCAGCGGCACCGACAGCGACTACGACAACACGCAGGCGGGTGAGGTCCTGATCAGGTGAGTGCCGGGGCTGGGGACTGCGCTGGTGACATGGGGACACGGGGCTGGCACTGAGCCCGGGGGTTCGGTCCCTGCAGCATGGAGGGGAAGCGGTTCGTGGAGCTGAGCAAGGACGAGGACTTCCCCCACGAG
>NW_010101886.1:0-880 GCF_000699245.1 Pterocles gutturalis
GGGGACTCCTGGGGGGGATGGTGACACTGGGGGGGGACACCTTGGGGTGGGCAGGGAGGGGCCTGAGCCACCCTGGGGCTGGGGGGTATGTGGGGACATCTCGGAGGGTTCCAGGCCAACATGGAGAACCTCAAGGGACATCATAGATGGGCTTGGGGACTCCTGGGTGGTCCTTGAGCCACCGTGGGGCTGAGGGGGGACCTGGGGACATCTCTGACCATGGTGGGGGGACACAGTGACCCCCCGGTGGTCCCTGAGTTGGGGACGTCTTTGAGGGTTCCCAAGCTGAGGTACGGATGGGGAAGGAGCATACCAAGGGACATCGTAGAGGGACATGGGGACTCTGGGTGGTCCGTGAGGGGCCACTGTGGGACCCTGTGGGACCAAGGAACACCTGGGGACATCTCTGACTGGAGGCAGGGGACATGGGGACCCCTGGGTGATCACTGAGCTGCCCTGGGGAACACGTGGGGACATCTTGGAAGGTTCCCAAGCCAACATGGAGAACATCAAGTGACATCACAGGGGAACGTGGGGACTCGGTGTGGTCCCTGAGCCACCCTAGGGCTTGGGGGGGACACCTGGGGACACCCTGGTGACGGTGGTGACCCCCGCGGGTCCCCCTGCAGCGGATCCGCGAGGGCAGCGTCATCGACCGCATCCCGGTGATCAGCGTTGGGGACATGATCGAGGCCATCGACGGGCGCAGCCTGGTGGGGGCGCGTCACTACGAGGTGGCCAAGCTGCTGAAGGACCTGCCCCGGGGCCGCTCCTTCGCCCTGCAGCTCACCGAGCCCCGCAAGGCCTTCGGTCAGCCACTGGGAGCACTGGGAGAACACTGGGAGGTGATTGGGAGGCAATTGGGAGCATTTGGAGACCA
>NW_010101886.1:909-1283 GCF_000699245.1 Pterocles gutturalis
ACAATGGGAGCCCACTGGGAGTTAATTGGGAGCACTGGAAGACCACTGGGAGCACTGAGAGAACACTGGGACCACTGGGAGCCAACTGGGACCCCTGGGATACCACTGGGAGGCAATTGGGAGACTACTGGGACCCAACTGGAAACACTGGGAGACCCCTGGGAACCAGTTGGGAGCATTGAAAGACCACTGGAAGCCAACTGGGAGCACAGTGGGAGAACACTGTGAACCAGCTGGGAGCACTGGGAGCCAACTGTGAGAGCACTGAGAGTCCAGTGGGAGCCAACAGGAACCACTGGGAGACCACTGGGAGCCAACTGGGGAGCCCTGGGAGCCAACTGGGAGAGAACTGGGAGCCAACTGGGGAGCCCTGG
>NW_010101887.1:0-251 GCF_000699245.1 Pterocles gutturalis
GCAGCAGGAGGGCTCACCCCACGCTGGGGTCCCCTGCATCCCCCCACCACCATGGCCACAGGCGAGGAGCGCGGTGGAGGCCCCGGCACAGGGGCAGGATGGGCCGGGGAGCGCGGGGGCCCCGGGCGCTGGGTTAATGGAGAGGAAGGAGGAGATGAAAGCAGTGCTGGGAGGATGGCTGGGGTCTGTGCAGGAAGCCAGCGCCACACTCAGCCCCCTCCCCGCAACCAGGGGCTTGCCATGGTGGCTCG
>NW_010101887.1:281-1245 GCF_000699245.1 Pterocles gutturalis
AGCTGGGGACGGGGTGCTGGGGGAGCCTGGAGGAGCCCCCACCCCAGGCACTGCCCCATCCCGGGGGCCAGCCCTTGCCCAGTGCTCAGCACCAGCACCGATCTGGATCCTGTCCTACAGGGAGGGCACAGCCACTCTTGGGGACAGCACGGGGCACATGGGTGTCCCCATGGCATGTGGAACCGGCAGCACCATGGGGCACAGGCTGCACACTCCCTGCCCTCTGCCATGGCTCTGTCCTGTGGCTGACAAAGCCTCCAGCACCCAGCAGCATGGAATCACAGAATCACTGAAGGGTTTGGGTTGGAAGGGACCTTAGGGACCATCCAGTCCCACCCCCTGCCATGGGCAGGGACACCTCCCACCAGCCCAGGTTGCTCAAAGCCTCATCCAGCCTGGCCTTGAACCCCTCCAGTGATGGGGCATCCACAAAAATCTACGAAAATACTTTATTGTGGAAGTGGGATGCGCAGGAGCTCTCTGTACAGTACAAACCATCGGCAGCGACACCGTCACCAGCACACAGACATGCGACAGTGGCACCCAGAGCCCACCCGAGGGGTCAGTGGGAGCTGGCGGGGTTCACAGGCCCTATGTCGCCTTGGGACGGGCGTTGAGGCGGATGATGGCCCGGTAGTCCCGCACCAGGTCCCGCAGCTGGTCCAGGTGGGGGTTGACGTTCTCCTCCATCCACTCCTCCACCGTGTCGGGGAAGTAGACCCTCTCCAGGTGGGTACGCAGGTCACGGGCGAAGCTCTCCCAGTCCTCATGGAGCCTGGTGGGGGAAAAGCAGGGGGTCCGGCTCCCAGAGCTGAGCCCAGGACCCCTCCCAGCCCCACGCAGGCACCCGGGGTGGCTCCTGTCCCCCAGGACCACGTACTTCATCACCTTGCTGCCGAAGGTCTCCATGTTGCGGGGGTTCCCAAACTGGTGCTTCCGATGATAGGGGCTGAACCAGCCCTTG
>NW_010101888.1:0-398 GCF_000699245.1 Pterocles gutturalis
GGTGCCTCCCCAGCAGAACCAGGGAGATCTTTTAATATCAAACTGGTAGCCGGCGGGTGAATTAAGGATGCTAATTGAATTTCATTAGGCAGCGGAGCCGGGCCGGGGGGAGGCGGGGAGGAAAAGTGTTTGATGTGTCTTAAGAGCTGCAGTTTCTGAACGTGGTGGGGTTTTTTTTTTCTTCTTCTTCTTTTTTTAATTTAAAGCCGGTCGTAAAAAGATCCCGTCTTTGAGGAGCTAATGCTTCTCATGAATTATTTTTGTTGATTTATACACCCACTCGCCTTTTAAACAGTATTAATAAAGGAAAAGTGGAGCCATTCCCAGGCAGGAGCCGGGGCGATGCGCGGGGGTACAGGGGCAGTGGGACAGGGGGGACAGCCACCGCCTGACCCACG
>NW_010101888.1:428-919 GCF_000699245.1 Pterocles gutturalis
CCGGGTGATTTTGGAGGTCACCGCAGCGTGCCGGTGCCCACAGTCCCTCACTGGGGCCGGACAGAGCCTCAGTCCCCGCGGCCGAGCATCAGCGGAGTCGTGAGGGGCACTTGTCACGGCGGGGTGCCTTTATTATCACGCCACGAAGGTTGTTTAATTCTCAGCTGTCTCTCTCCTGCGCCGTTGATTTACACTGTTAGTGTTTTAATTATACAATCCAGCACTCCTTAAAACATGACAAACTGCTCAACTTTCCGAGCAATTACCAGGCAGCAGAGGAGAGCAACCCGTCGGAGATGAGATAAGTAAATCAAACAATTAAAAAACTCGTTTGGTGGCGGGGGGGGGGGGGGAGACACCCGCGAGGCAGCAGACTTCGTCCCGGTAAGTGGGCTTAGTGGGATACTGGGAGCAACTGGTGGGACTGTCACTGGGTGGGAGTGCTGGGGGATGTGGGGTGATGGGGACAGGGTGGTGGGGACAGGGCAATG
>NW_010101889.1:0-3794 GCF_000699245.1 Pterocles gutturalis
CCCGGAGCCCTGCCGGGAGCCGGCCCCCCGCCTCGCCGCCGGCCCCGTGCATCTCCCCCGGGAAGGAGAATCCGAGTAGGAGAAATGACTCCCGACCCTATATTTTTCTATTGTTTTTGAGCCGGTGGATCAATTGTCATCAGTACTGTCACCTAAGAAGCAATGATTCCGATTCATCTTGGCATCTGATTTTATTCTAATGGGTTAAATTGGGTTCACTTTTACAATTATCCCAGGTTTGACTGCGTGGTATTGCATGACAACTCACAGTTTCATCGGGTTTGGCAAAGCGAGGTTGCTCCATGAATCCGTATATCATATCACATCAGATCAGGCTGAAGTTTGCTGTTTAGGGACTCCGTTTGAGAGGCTTTTTTATGAAAGTGGGAAGGGTTGATGCAGTCCATGGTTGGTTCAGTGCGATTTGAAAAAAAAAAAAATGTGGAGAGATGGCAACAACACGGGGTTTGCTGCTCAGCTGTGAATAAGCACAGAACGAAAAAAACGACGTGACGGGGAAAAGCTCAGCTAGCTACAATATTTTTAGCAGCCTCTCAGTCCTCGCCTTTTTTTAATTTCCTAATATGTTCTTTGCTTTATTAGTTTTATTTACAGCCAGCTCCCCATTAACACCTCACCTGATTACTGAGGAGCTGAGACAGCTAATCAAGCAAATCCAACAAACCAGCAAAAATTGAGAGGTGGGATTTATTTTTGCTTTCATTCATTCTTCTTCTTCATCTATTTACATTGTTTTGGGAAATATTTCGACACAATCAGAAAATAAAAGGCAGGTATAAGTGTATGTTGGTGAAAGGTCAGAGGTTAGAAATTCACGTCAATTCTGTATTAGAGGCTATGTAGAGGAGGGGGAGAGAGAGGGAGAAAAAAAAATCTTTCCAGCAAGCAGCTTGTTTATTTTAATTAACATAGCGATCCTCTGCTAGGAACAAGGAACAACCTCCATCTACTGGCTACATCATTGCGTCTCTTCTCCATCCAAGACCCATCCCTCACCACTCATTAAGGAGGGTACAATTTCGGAAGAATCTTCTAAGGTCTCAAGGTAAGCTCCTGCATGAGTCTTTGCTAGCAACGCAGCTATTTAGACCTCACGGATGTCATTTGCAGGGTGGTTTTTTGGCATGGTGTTTTTTTTTTTTTTTTTTTTTTTTTTTTAAACAACATAGAACGGTCGTTTCCCCAGGTGTATTCGCAGACAACATTTGGTGCATCTGTGTTTTAATCTAGAAAAATAGCTGCCTGGGAAGACTGAGCCATTCAGCTCAATTAAAAAAGAGAGCCCGTGCTTTTTTCTTTCTTTATAAAAAAAAAAAAAAATCTTTAATGGAATGGCTCCTTTCACCTGTTTGTGAATCTAACCTGTAAAGGAGTCCTTTCCAAAAGCAGCAAAATATAATAATTTCCAATGGCTTAATAACAACAGGAGTGTAAATACGATTAAGGTTAATACCAGACAACTAAGAAGCTAACAATGCTGAGGTCCTTGGCGGTGAACAGTTTCGTGTTAGACAATAATCTGCCTCTCCTGCTTTCTTCTGGCAGTGTGATCACTTGTTTGTGATCAGTCACAGCGCTTGGCTACGGAGACGTGTCTGGGATTACTATGCAAAGCACCTAATTGTTTATTATGTAAATACCATCTCCTTAAGCAAAAGAATACATGGGTTAATTTAAATATTTTCAGGTTACCGGGAGGTACGAGAACCTGGGAGGTTTGGGGTTTCTAATTCGGTGATGTTTACGGTTAAAGATACCCTGCGCTTGTATGTTAGTGGCACCGCCAGCCTCCGCACAGCCCGGCTGAGGACGAGAGGGGCTGCCAGGCATCGGCTTCCTGCCTTTCTGTAACACCATAACCCAAAAGTTGGTCTGCGGTGTACTCGAGAGGACTCGAGGCAGGAGGTGATGGCAAAAAGATGTTGTTTCTGACACCAAAGTGAAATTTTAAACAATGTCGGGCTTTTAGAAAAAAAGCAACTCATTTAAATGCTGGAAACGACATTAGCTACATTTGATGCCACCGCCGAGAGATGTAACTCTATTCCGATTTTCCTTCTTTGTGTCTAGATTTCTTGTACTAGCCGAGGACTTCACAAAGAGATGAGGTTGATCATTAATAGCACTGTACTTCACCACAAGCTCGGTGAAGAGAGCAGAAAACAGTGCTAGGATTTAAACACAGACCTGGCTTTAACCACCCGACTCGCAGGCAATACGATCGTAATCCTGTTGCTTTAAATTTCTGTAAATGATTAAACTGGAAGTGTCTTGAAAAGTTCAGGTACCTGGCCGTGGGGGTGCGAAGTGTCGCTGCCCCGGTGCGGCGGGAGGCTCCGGACCTGACGCTGCTCTCCAGGCAGTGCCTTGAGCCCGCAGCCCGGGACATGCCATGGCCTCAGCTAGGACAGACTAAATCCAAACCATCTCTGCTCAAAGGACTCCCCCTCCGCCCCAGCCCTACGCCACCCCCCGCCTGAATACCCTCCCCTTTCTTCTAATTATTGTTGGTCAATTATTAATTTGCATGTAGACCTTGTCCTAAATCCTCAGAACTAAACACGAGATCGTTCACGCTGTAATAGGCTTTAGACTGTAGCCCATGGCCAGGAAGAATAAGAGCTCTATAGCAAAGCGGATGGATCGCAGTGACCGCATGCTGAAATCTGTCCAGGGCACATGCTAATTACTAAGGTGGAAACGGCTCCAGCGAGCGCCCGGAACGCTGAGGGCGCGGGCGGCTTCTGGGAGCGCTCAGACAGGTTCGAGCAGCGGCGACCCGCGGGCAAACGTCTTACCTGCGGAAATCCCGACAGCCTTGTGTTCCCCTCATCCTCGTTAGCTTGGGGGGTCTGGGTAGAGCCTTACAGAAAGGAAAAGCTTGAGAGCTCCTGTATTGTTACTAAAATATTCTGAATATTGCACATCAGATATCCTTCCCAAAATGCTGCGGCGAAAGGAGATAAAAGCACCCTGCAACGAGAAACTGCATTCAGAGGCGAAGTGCTAATGCAGTTGGATTCATAAGGGATAAACTGGTAGATTTGGATTTTAGATTCCCTGTCGTGTTCTTTGTGAGCTTTTCTCTCCCCTCCCCAAGCAAACCAGCAAAACTACATAGAGACCCTCGTGCTATAATGGCAACCTCTCGCTACTAGCCTGCCTTAAAGCAGCGGAGTTTCCTTTTGCAACGAGGAACGAGATCTCAGGAACATTGAAATAGATTTACCTTGATCTCCCACAGGCCTTTCGGAAACGGAGAAGTCACGTTTGATGCTAGCAACAAACTTTTAGTGTCCCTTTAGGTAAAAAGTGGTCTGCTAACATTAGGATGTTAATCAGAAAACGCCTTGGAAACCCCTGGCCTCCTTTACTGGAGCAGCAGAAGCTAGTAGCATATCCTTAACCGTACCTGATGGAGCAGAAAGAAAGGACCCTCTAATTAATTAAGTGTGCCCAACCGGAGGAGGTTTAGTCATTTCTGAGTTTTGTTACAAGTCTGCCGCCGTCGAGCTAAGGTAGAGATGGGAATTTAACAAACGATATTTTTGGTGTCTCTGGCTTGGACCGGCTCTTTGACACTGCACCTGCAGACGGTATTGCCGTGAACCGAGACAACAAATGTCACACAAGCGGGATGCGAGGGGAGCGCTGCCCGCACCCGTAGCCCCCGAGGGGAGGCACAGACCGCTCGGGGGCCGCAGTACCCCTACTTTACCCCCCCGGAGGGAGCTGGGGCCAGCACCCCACCGGGGTCTCCCCCTAAACCCCTT
>NW_010101890.1:0-11176 GCF_000699245.1 Pterocles gutturalis
TGAGATTGCGGCTGCCCCTCTAAATTGCTAAAGGAGGGTGTATCGCAACGGAATATCAGCATTTGTGTCATCTTTTGTAATCCGTGACGACTACACTCAGGAGGATGTGAGACATGTCAGTCCTTTCCCCTAGCTTTCAGTCTCTTCTAATTAGCTTGTCAGTTCCTAATTTTTTCATGTCCTTCTTTGGAAATTATTCTGGGTTTGGAATTATCAGCCCAGCCAGCTGAGCCTTTTGCAAGAACAAAGAGACTGGAGGAAAAAGCACTTCTCTCTTCCCTACCTTCCCCATATTAGAATAAAAATAAAATTCAAAGCTGCATTTTTTTTTTTTTTTTTTTTTTTGGAACCGCTCAAGTGCTAAAACAGCTGGCCTCTGAAAGTCAAGATTTGCCAAGGGAATAGCCTTCAGTAAAAAAGAGGTGCCTCCCAGTGCTTCTGTGAAAATTATTGTTTGATTTGATGTAGTTAATTGAACAGGTTGAAAATCTTGACAGGGTCTGGTACAGTGCACTTGACACAGAGCTTTCTCCTTGTTATCATCGAATGCACAGTGGAGGGAGGTCACCAGTACCTGGTGCTTTTAGCAAAGGTATAAGGACCTAGCTCTGGCATTTTCCTCTAAATTCGGTGGAAGGAGCTCTTGGAACAACAACAACAACAAAAAGTCTGAATTCAGTCCAAGCCCTTAATGCATTCAGGAATTGATTTTCAGCCCTTCACCCAACAAGGATCTGCACACTCTGTAAAAGTGTTGGTCTGATTCCTCAGATCCTAGTGGTGATCAACACCTGATGCAGGAGAAGGCTTTCTGTCCTGTGTGCAGCCAGAATTGCTTGCTACTCAAAAAGAGGAATCCACTGTGAGAAACTTGCATCTTTTAATTGATTTTGTTATCTGTGAACAGAAGCCCTATACTTATAAATGTGAGCCTATAAAAAAAAAAGTAAGATTTTAATAAGCCATTTTGGTCTGACACATGGACATGTAGATTAATCCATGAACCTTCTTAACAAGGTGCTCTAAAGGCATGACCCCTTAAAAAAACCCAGCAAAATACAGTCTTCCCTCCCCCGAGGTTTCATTAACCTTACTGAGCCCCAAAGTACTTATCAGAGAAAAACTCTGTTATACAGCAATCAACATTAAGTGGTTAACCTCAGATGAAACTTGGGGGACTCCTGTTCTAGTGGCACTCTGTTCTTACTGAACTTCAGTGGCTGCTATTAGAGTCTGCTGTGGATTTTCAGGACTACATTGCTGTATATTTACAGCAGAAGCAGGGTTAAAGGATAAAAAAAAACTCCAAAGAAACCCCAAAACCATGTGAGAACATGAGCTATCCCACAGAAGTCTTCAGAACCTCAAGAGCCTGCAACCTGTTGGGCTGTGCAGACCTCATTCTGTTCCCTAGCAGCTTGAAGCAGAAGAGTCTGCTGTGGATTTTCAGGACTACATTGCTGTATATTTACAGCAGAAGCAGGGTTAAAGGATAAAAAAAAACTCCAAAGAAACCCCAAAACCATGTGAGAACATGAGCTATCCCACAGAAGTCTTCAGAACCTCAAGAGCCTGCAACCTGTTGGGCTGTGCAGACCTCATTCTGTTCCCTAGCAGCTTGAAGCAGAGAACGAAAATGTTTCTTCTTAATCACTGACTAAAAAACCCAAAATGTTCCCCCAAGGGGAATGTGAGTTTTTTTTCTGTTTTGTGAAATGCTGAACAATGATACCCTTGAAGAAATGTCTGTCTTTTGTCAGTGTGCCATGTATTTGAGGCAAGCTGTCAATGTAATCCCAGTCCTGTCAACTCCACTGACAGAGCACCTGCATTGCGCAGGGCCTGGTGACGTTGTGCTGTGGTTAGAGGGAGGGCTTCTGCAGAACACCCTGATCCCCCAGACAACTCCATGTGCATAAACCCCCGTCACTTTCTCTGCAGGTTCTGTTGGGTGCAGTGAATTGCAGAACTGAAGTTACTTACCTGTTTATGGGTCAAAGTCACTAAATCTTGGACTTATTTAGCTTGGAAGGGTCCTTTTGAGATCATCTAGTCCAACCCCCCCGTTCCAGCAGAGTCAGCTGGAACAGATTGTCCAGAACTGTGTCCAGTTGGGTTTTGAATACCGGCACAGATGTTCTATTTAGTCAAGGTTTTTCTTGACCATCGTTCTGTATGTACACTTTTTAATGTTTGCTTTGCATAGGTTATGTAGATTTTATCTTGCAGTAAGTGTTCTTGTTCTAAATATAACAGCTCAGAACCTGAAGATGGATGAACAAGGTTATTCAAAAAACAGTGCCAAATGTGGAATAATCCCAAATGGCCTATAAGGAAATGTTTGTTACGTGTTCTAATTTTTCGTTGCTGTTGTTAAGTATAAACACTGTCTGGAGAAATGCCAGGAATGTGACAATGTGTTATGAGCATATCAAATCTATGAAGCACTGCAATCCGATCCACTGTCAAGCACTAGTTAAACTGCAGTGCTAAAGTGCTTGTGTCCATTGGTTTATGAATGGTATACACACGCAGATAAAGCTTGTCATATATTGTCTTATCAAAAACAAACAACAGACAGCTTTATTGTGATGAATGTCACCTGTAACCTTTATCCTAAGCTAATCTACTTCTGAATTTGCCATTCACAGATGTGTACAGTGCTTTTTTATGTCACATTAAGCCATATTCAGACCCATACCATATTGACTCATTCGAAGTCCATCTCATGGCGTAAGCTTCTTTCTGTTAAAAATGATGGTTTGGGATTTTTTTCTTTTTATCACACTCAACACAAGGAGCTACAGACCTGTTAGCCCCTTGCCAATTCTGCCAAAATAATGGAACAGTTAATTGGAGTTTCTGTCAACAAAGAATTGCATTGTATGGTTAATACCAGTCATCTTATGTTCAGCCTGTCAAACTAACCTGGTACTTTTTTCTTTTCTTTTTTCTTTTCCATTGGCAAGGGTACAGCTACCACACAGAATACAGTGTCTTTTTTTGCCCCCAAAGCATACAGTTTAGGATCACATGACTTCTTAATTAAATGTGTGCCTTTTAATTCCATATGCTGCGTGCTGGAGTCAGGCTGGTTCATTGAGAGATGCCTGTACGTGGTAGGGAGACACTAATGAAAAGGGCCTTTATTGGTGTCCCCTGGGTTGGCTGGGTGTACGGCATCGTTCAGACTTTCTGTGTTGGTTGCTGAAGTGCTGTGGTTGGTGTGGTAGCAAACAATTAGCAGGACAGGTTAATGGTAGAAGAGTGGTATAAATAATCTACCTAAATGGTTCTGACAAAATTTGTTTTTTAGTGTAGCCAAATGTAGCGCAATATATGAGAAATCCCTTTGTCCTGCAGATATGGTCTCTTCTCCCTTGGAAAGCAGGCTGTCAGAGAAGAAAATGCCTTGGGAGTTATTGTGGGTAGCCCCGTTACAGTCACGCTGAACACAAAGCTAGTGGGACTAATGTAATCTCTTGTTATAAAAGTTGTATTGAATAGCAAGAGCTGTTGTAACATACACAGGTCAGGTCACTTAAGTCTCCTACTAGGATACTGTGTCCAGTTGTGATGTTTTAGTTCTAAGAATAGGATAGAAGTAGATGGAAGGCGGAGCCCAGCCTTTTCCCAAGCCTGGAAGATGAGCCTTGTGTTGTCATGTTACAGGAGATGAAGCTGCTGAAAGGAAGGTTGATAGGTGACCTGATAACTGGGATTTAGCAGGACAACAGTGTACATTCAAAAGCTGAAATTGGAAGCTTGAGTGATTCAGTAATCAGAAAATGAATCCTGTCTTTTCAGGTAATTCAGGAGTGGAAGAGCTTACTAGGAAAAAGGGTAGACACTGATGGAGCTGAGGTTTTAAAAGGTGGGTGGAAAAATACACAGTAAATATGTGTACCTGCAGCACCCAGGCGACGTGGTCACAGTGGTCCTTTAGCAGAAATATCAGCAGTCTCTAGATTCTGGTATACTCTACAGCCTCGTCATGTGAATTTGGGTAGGGGATGATGTGGTTCTGGGGTTTTGTTTTTCTGCTTCTTGAGAGTTTAGGCCTTCAGAAGCAAAAGCCCCTGGGAAGCTCAAATGAGCCTTGAACTAGGCACCCCACATAGCAGGAGAAACTAATTAGATAAAATAATCTGCCAGTTACCCAGCTGCTCTTGTGCTCTACGAGTGGTTTTTCCTACTTGTTCAATCAGTATGTCAGGGTAGGTCTAGGGTAAAACTTTTTTTGATATAAAGGCAACTTATCTTTGCATTCCCACTTCAAGTTGGATGTGAGCAGTCCTGCATGCTACTAGATGTACCCATGTTGTAAAGATCACATTTGGGGTACGTACTCATACTTACAGAACTACGTAGTAAAACCAGTTCGTCATTTATATGTGTAATGTGTGCTTTCCTGACATCTCTCCTGGGATTTGAATCTATTATATTTTCCTGTGTTTGAGAAGACAGCATGTTAGGCTGGATTCACGTACTGTAGAAATACTATCTCTAGATTTAAAGTCCTTGTCTGTCTTCTTTTAGAATCCTTCTGTGACTTGAATTTTGCAAGTGTACCAAATGTGATATATGTAAAGATGACATCTGTAAAAAAATCTATTACACATTTCTCCTGAGTCCAGCAGGATGCTGCTACATACTCACATACCTGCCATTCCTTTAATTCTCTTCTTAGGTAGCATTTCTGTGCAAGGTTCCCCATATAGTCTACTAATATCACCTGTTTTCCATGTCTGCTTACACATTCTTTCTAGATCAGATTGCTGAAGCTGCATGTGATGCTTTCTTCTTGGGACGGGTACCAGGACCTACAGCTTGCTAGGAGACTCTGGCTTCTCGAGCTGTTGCCTGGGAGCTGCTGTAAAAAGCACTGTAGGGCAGATAGCTAATTCTGATGTCATATCATGCATTTCCTTACATTTGCAACATCAGAAGTGGCTCTTGCACTGTCACAAAAATGATAATGAAGATAACCATTTGAAGGCCATTTATTCAGAAGGCATAACACTTCAAGTATTTTTTTCCAATTCAGAAAAGTGTGGGCATCAAGTGGTGTAGCCTGGATTAGATCAATAGAAGGATTTTAACCATGGAACTATCTTTGGCCTCCATATGCTACATAAAGTAGTGCCATGAGGATTGCTGATCTACCACGGTGTTGCTGGGATGGGATTTAGAGCTGCAAAGTGCAGACCTCACATCCATCTAAAGGAAAGCAGGGTTTACACTGGCTGAGGGTTTCAGATTTTGCGAAAGCTCTGGAGATACTCAGATTTTGAAGTTCACATGTTCTCTGGTGCCCATTCTGAAAAGTAATTCAAGGACTGTAGGCTTCCAGGAGATTTTATCTTGGTGCATGGTTTTTCTTTAACAAAAGCAGAAGCAGTTACCTCCTGAGGTGAAAAGAATACATTGGCCATAGAACTGTACAGGACTTTTTTTTGACAGGGCTAAATCTTAAACTACTGTGTGAATGGTTTAAGGAGAAACACTGACACCGGACTGTCTAATTTCCTGCACCTTTAATATTGCTTTCATAATTTGTAGATCTGCACTGTTGCAGCATGACACAGCTCTGCCTGAGCACAGCTCTGAGGCTAGATGAAGGATCGTGTGGAGTATTCGCGAGCAGCCTTCTCTCCAGGCCATAAGCGAAGTAGAGCCTTGTGAGGGAATGGTCTGTGATGCTGCAATACAAGAATACATCTGCATGTGCACCACAAACTGCAACTTTAACTCGGGGTGTTGAACTGCATTGATTCCCATGTTGCTCATCGCTAGAGGTGAATTCAGTGGAGCTGTCCCTGACTGCGTATGGTGATTGCAGATGTGTGTCATGGTTTCTAGTCTTCTACGTGGACCAGTCACTGGAGGACAATGAGGGCTTCGTTTTGCCAGTGAATTTCACAGCAACTGGCTGACAGTAGAGGAAGTCTTGAGTCTTCTGTTTCACGTACTGATGAATGTCCATTCAAAAGACTGGAAACTCAGGCTCTGTTTTGACCATGTCTAAGTGGTACTTTCCATCATTTTCGTGTCCTAGTCTTAGTATTTTCAACATTTTTTTTCCTTCTGTTTTCAGGTTTTTGTTCCTTCTGATGAGCAGTCTTCATTTCCAGTGATGGAAACCTTTACAAGTACAGGAGGGACAGTTTTATTCTCTTATTGTGTTTAGCTCCACAAGGGCACTACCTGGCTTGGGTAATTAGCCTGGGGTTGGAGCATGCACAATCTCTTGAAATGACTTTTTGAGTGGGTCCGTTGAGTGGTTGCAGGCTGAAATGCTTTAAAGGTTCTAACATGAACCGTTTTAGGTTGATCTTCATGAAGACAGCATGTTAGCACAAAGGCTTACTCTCAAGTTGTGCTTTCCAGATAAAAGCTGTGGGATTTTTTTCTTCCTCCCAATAGTTATTTAATTCCTTTAAGTGCACTGCAAGTATTTTCTCCGACCTTGTATTGAAAACCGTTGAAATTTTGGCAACAACAATGAAGCCTACCGAAAATCGGTCTGATGCAAAATAACTGACATGGAAATTTTCAGCCTCAGTGGTTGTTGTTCAGCAACACTTGATGATTGTGAAAGGTGTCAAGCAGTTATAATCATAGTCATCAACACCTGTGCTGTATGTGTGTACCGAAACAGGTATTTGGTCTCCTTTGTTAGGAATATGTGCAATGCCTAATTGTTACGGGTCTCTCTATTAACTGCTTTGCACATTTCTGTGTGTAAAGGGAATGTCTGTTTAGAGGGGTTGCTGCTATTCTGTGAATCACGAATATACTTCTATGGAAGCTTTCATTTTCTTCTCTTATTGCTTTATTTAAAGATGAATTTTTCAAACTAGAAGTACACTATCATTCCTTATATAGAAAATAATTATCAGTAAGTTTCATTTCTTACAAATAATATGTTGTATCTGCAGAGTCCATATGTTGTAACAATTTTCATGAATTTTCTCTCAAACCTCAGTACATACAGTTTTCAGATATATCCTGTAAGCATCTTTAAAGCAGCAAAGTCACTGTGGTTGTGAGTTATGACATCAGGCTGAAGATGCATCTAACCTAGAATCCTCCCTTTGTCCAAAAGTAGTGCTTATGGAGGAGTGTGAGTACAGGACAAGCATATTTCCTCCTAATACCCTCCTGCCTTCCTACACTTTGTTGTTTGCAGTCTTTCACAAGGCAGGATAATTCATGTGTTTGAGCAGCCGCTACATGAACACGTAGCTGAAGTCTCTGTGGAAATATGTATGAGTAAAGGACAGCAATAAGATTGCTCATGCAACCTGAAAGCTGACATTTCCTGATTTATGAGATCTGAGCAGTACAGCTTTAATACTGACTTTTCACGTGCTCCGTGATGGTGTTGTGTTTTCATACTGGAAGAGATGAGCATTTTAAGATGTGAGGATGTAATAAGGCTATTTTAAAAAACCCCACAAACCACACAAAAAACTCACCAGGCTGATGGAGTAGAAAACCGTTTGCCTCCTGAATATGTAGTTTTTATTGATACTTAGTAAATATTTTAGTTGAAAAATGGATTGTCTGGGTTATTTGCTGGCACAAATACCTTCACGACCAGAAAATGCAACCTAAGTGATGCACGCAATATATGCCCGCGTGAGTCTGTTTCAGTTTTCATACATGATCCAGACTTGTGGTGTTTGAGATATTTCTGTCAACGGTGGTGGAAGTCTGCTTTGAAAATCTTGCAGTATTTACTTACAGAGCCCTACTGTTGCAATACAATTCTGACCTTCAGAGACACCACTTCTGAAGAACTTTCAGAGCCTTTTTATTTGGTTGAATTTGACGAAAGATGCCTGGCTTTCGTTTCCCTGACAGACTGTTTATTTTCACCAGGTGTGCTTCAGGACTGACTCTTTGTTTGTTTATTTTCCCCCTTTATTAGAGAGCTAGTTAGTTGTCAGCAAAATAACAATTACAGTATCTGAGCATTTATTACTTGTTCTGGAATGCCAGATTTCAGAATACAGCTTGCAGGAAAAGATGGAAACTTCATCTCTTTTCAGTCATGATAGTCTTGAAAATTTAAGGCAAAGCAGAATATGTTTTCTTACATCTCATCTGTGTGAATCCTTCAGTAGTAAGCAAGTATTTGCATACTCTTTATGTAAGCAAGCTGTAGCTAAACATCATCCACTAAATCTTCTACAGTCTATTGCTGACTTGCAAAAATTGCTGGGGACTGTTACACCAATATGATCATCCATCTGGCAGAAAAAAACGCTGTAAACTGCAGTGCCGTTAACACTTGTATGGCAAAAGCTCTGATGTGCTGGATCCATTCTGTACCTCAATGAATTACCCAGAATAATATAAACAGTCGTAGTCTGAAACATTCACTTGTACAAGCCTGCAATTGTAATTGGTAGTGAGAGACTGTGGGAAGCAGTATCTTTTGACAGTATCTCTCAAAAATATATCAAAATGATTAAACGGCTTTCCCAAAGAATTTGAGGACTTGCTAATTCTAGACGGAGACGTTATTTTTTTGAAAAATATGCAGCTTCCTTTTTTCAATAATTAGTGGCTTTCTCTGGGCACAGAAAAGTGAAGTTGCCAAATTTGACCTTGGACCAGAATCATAGCTGGAATATTGAACATTTTTTGGTTTATGTAAACCACAGTGACCAGTCATGTAATTGTCCTCTGCAGGAGGTTGTTGAAAAGCACTGGAACTGGTTGCAATTGCAGTGGCCCAACATGGACAACAAATTAGTTGGACTCAACTTCAAGTTGCTTCTCACTGACATGCCTTGTGTCCATAAACCTTTTATGTCATCTGATTGTCAAACCACAGTGGAAGTGGGTTAACTTAGGAGTGGGTTGGATTTGCCCTCAACAAAGTAGGTGTGGATGCCCTTGTGTCCTCTTGCAATTCCTGCAGGCATACCAAGTTTTCTAAGTAGCTCTTTATAACTTACAGAGCCAGTAACATAGTATGTCTTTGCAGACTGATTGTTCTCTCCTGCTCCAGGGGCACCCAGGCAGGATTTCATCTCTAGTTTTAAATATTGGTGTGTGGCTGTTACCATCCTGTGCAATTTTAGTTTGTGCAGAGATCACATATCTCTTTCCCAGTTACTCTCCAGTCATGCCTCAGGCAACCGTACTGTGGTCATATACTGGAAATACTCAGTGTAATTGACCCCTGGAGAGGGGACTTTTATCTTCGCCAGCTGTCAGGCAATAGCTTAACAGAGGTATAAAAGCAGGAGTCAAGGCGGGTTCCAAGTAAGGGGACAACCAGGGCTCTCTCCAGTGTCTTTGTCAAATGGAATAGCTGCGGTCAAACTATATTGTATTGACTGTTACCTCTCAGCAATATGATGAGAGGTGTGATGCTGTAACTTAAAAATCTTCTGCATATCTTGTTAGGTGTGCTGCATTGCTTTCAAAGCTTGTAGTGGTATGAATAATGGAACTTGTTATCCAAACCCAGGTACTGCTAACTTACTGAACCAGGTGGAGTCATAGAAATCCTCAATGAGTCCAAGATAAACAAGAGAAATCTGGACCACAGATCTCCACCTCAACTGATCGCATTTCCAATTCCTGTAAGTGTTTAAGACTATGTAGAAATAGAACTTAATGGAAGGAGAAATAATGTACTTACTGCCTTCCTGCCACCCTACCACTGGACTGAACATAGCAGTTAGAGATGATGCAAATTCTTTATTCCTGTTTTAGGGTGATAAATAAGCTCAGGAAAAAATATACTTATTTGTCTTTCCACTTCTGTGGGTTTTTACCACAATCCAAAAATAATAATAAAGGATTAAAAAACCCGATATCACTAAAAGAGTTTTAAGAAAGGCACTGGAGATAACTTGTGTGCTTTATTTTCTTTGTAGTGTCAGCATGAGGAGATAGAGAGAAACTTAGCTGGTAGAGAAGCAATTTAGTCTCCTTAAGCAAATGCAGTTCTAGCTTTCCACAGCCTTATGACTCTACAATAAAAATGCTTTAATGTGAACAACTTTCATCTTGGAATACTATTGAGTTTTTATTATTAAAAATAATAAATAATATACTGAAATTTCATGTCATTAGATAGCTTTTTACTCCTCTCTCTCTGGTTTGAAGCACTACTGCCATAACATCCAGGCAGGCCTTATAACAAATTCAGAACAAGGACTGTGTGAAAATAACTTTGTAATAAACCGCTTATTAAAATTGAAGATATAAAATGTGAATGAGAGCTTGAATACCTCAGTTATGAGTAACACTTTGCATGAGTTCACACTCAAGTAGGTAAGTGTATATGGGACTCTGAAGTGTGCAATATTTTACTTTATCACACAAGTAAAATTTCTTATCTAAGAACACGGATTTCCCACAAACTGCTCCTGGGTTTGAAATAAGAGTCTCTCTCTCTCTATCTCTTTTTAAAATCACTTGATTTCATAGAGGCTGTTTCATGTAACTGGGATTGTCTGATGCTCCATATTGAAGTGCAGGTCTCTTGCTTTCAGGAAACCCTTGATTGCATTGCAGATGTCAGTCATAGCAAGAAACATTTCCATGTTAAAGAGTCTGGTTAGCTGGGTGCTGATCTATCCTTCAGCTATCTGAAAGCCATTTACCCCAGTCATTCCAGGACTTCCTAAAGCAGACTTGAATTAACTCTATTTTCTAGGCAAGTGTTTAGTAAAAGGTTTTGCAAATTTGGGGAGTGCATTGAATGGCTGGCAACTCCAAAATGCTGCATATCGGAACTCATCTCAGGAGATGCTCCTCTGTCTGTAGATGGAGGTGGTCCTTTTGTCAGCCTGTGTGTGGGTGTAAGTCAGGACCTTTCTAAATCCTGGCATTGTTATTCTTTCTAACCTGTTCCACCACCTCTCCAGGTAAACCTTTTACAGTGGTCGGTACGGTGCTTTAAAGCCCGATTAAAATGTCTACAGTGAATCTTAAGACTTAGAGTGGGAAGTGGCAATAAGAATGTTTCTTATTAACAGCTTTGTACCATTCAGGAACCCTAACGATACAAACCCTTAGTAACTGGCTTCATATCGATCACCTTTGTGACAGCAGAGTAGTCTTCTTGATACCTGTGCATGCTTCTGTTGCAGCAGCCCTGGAGCAGCTCTGTGGCTAGCCAGCCGCTCTGCAGGAGAAGGGGGCT
>NW_010101890.1:11207-25134 GCF_000699245.1 Pterocles gutturalis
CAGGAGGCTCCTGGCTAGCAACAAGCAGGTGCTTTCCTGTGCTGGTGAAGTTACTTTGCAGATCTTCAGTCTGCAGAGTTGTAGGAAGATGATTTACTTTTATGACGTGGTGTTTATCCTAAATCTGGAATGGTATCTTATCCCATCAATTATTGTGGTTAGCTAAAGGCCAAAACCTGGAAACTATTTTTAGAAGTATCAGATTTTTGTCATTCTTCCTTTCTTTCTCAGGTGCTCTTATTGCCCTTGTTTTAAAGCTGTTCCTGTGGAGGCTGGGCCAGCAGTCTAATTGTACTTGCAGGTGGGAGGAGACCAATAGTCATTAGCGTTTTTTCTATGTGACCTGGCAGTGCTTCAGAAGCAGTACTGGCTTAGAGGTCAGGATTGCAGGACACATTAATGGTGTGCCCAAGAAGTGCAAGTGAACTGACACAGACATACCCTACAACCATAATTAGTGGTTCCTGTGAATCAGACAGAATATATGTGTAAAAATCCTTGACAGTTCTTCTGACTTGTGCAATGTGATATGCAGCATGTTGCCCTTCAGAAGTAATCCAAAATTGGACTTGAGATTACTGGGTTTTGGGCTCTTTTTCACACATTGTCTCCTACAGGACTTCACAGAAACAGCATTCTTTGAATAATTGTGATGTTGCTTTCCTGAAACACAGTATCCAGTCATTTACACCCCTTCACTTTCCCCTCATCATTTCCAGTGTTTGGAAATGTTGGAATACCTTCCTCATGTGGTGTAAGTAAGAGCCAAGACAGGGCTGAAGGCAGCAGCATCTGAAGACTAGAACTGAAAAGTATATCTAAGTAAAATGGCCTTAGTCACTAAAAACTTAACCAAACATCTCTTTCCCATTGCTTTTCCTCATTTCCACTGTTGAGAGAATGAAGTTATTTAATAGTTCAGAACAGATAAGAAACCGTGGAGGAGATCCTTTCCAACTGCTCTGACTCGTGCCAGTGGACACATGGAATTCACAAAGGAAGAAATAATTTTGTCTCACCTCTGAATCTCTGATTTCTGAGGAACTAGCTTATGCTTTTGCTTTTCAGGAAGAAATAATGAATCCTGCACGTCCCCTTGTTTTTTAAGATTGAACAGACCCTTATGTAGCAGATGTACTATGTTAGTAGAGCTGGTTGGGTTTTGCCAACACAACCTGTGGCGCTGTAATGGCACCATGTTGATGTCAGTGATGTTTCCTCATACATTTTTTGACACTGAGGCTAATTGGCAAGGAATGGTTCATGGTCATATTGCTAATGGCTTTTACTCTTCAGGACAGGATGGCTATGTTCACACTATCTGTGGGGAACAGCCCGCAATCTCTGCTAGTTCCTGAACCATACCTGGAGTTTCTGGGGAAGTGTTAAGTGGCCCAGGCTAGAGTCATCCCAGGAACTGTGGGGGTGATTTGATAGTAGAAACAACAAAGTCCCAGTGCCTGGACAATGGTGGCACTGGTTAATTTACTGGAATGGACAGTGGGGGAGAATGCACATTCCTGGAACCAGCCACAGCCCTGTTTTCAGAGGGTGCAGCATCAGGTGAGCTTCAAAGGGCTGAGAAAACCCCATGTTTTACCTGCTTAACAGCCCCCATCCATCTGCCTTTCTAACCTTGCTTGTCATAGCATTTCCTTTAGAGAAATCCAATGTGTGGGTGCTCCTACTGAAGGATACTGCAGGTGATGAACACTAGTATAAGAACGATTTTGAGGGAGTTTCCAAGTAGCTAGGTATTTTGTCACCTGTCTCCTTGGTTTGCACATTTCAATTGAATATATTGGTATACAAACCATGTGAGACTCTCGTATTCAGTAGCTGATAATTGGGACCTTGATAACACTAATGAAGTTCAGACAACCAGATTTGCTGCTCTGTACCTTTGTGGAGTAGAATGATAGAGTCATTGAGGTTGGAAGGCAGCTCTGGAGGTCATCTTGTCCAACCCCCTGCTCAAAGCAGGGAGAGCTAGAGAAGGCTGTCCAGAGTTGTGTCCTGTCTCCTCTCCACAGCTCCTTTTCTTGCTAGCTGAATAACAAAAATGTTTCCTACACCACTTTGAATGGACCTTATGTGATCTCTTCCTTATCATTTAAGTAGCACCTGGGTGCTGAGAGCAGATACAAGGTCTTGAGGACATGATTTGGAGTTCCCATGGATTGCTGTATGTTGCAGAAAGAATCTTGGCCTGCCTGTCTTCAGTGGTCGTCAGAAAATTGTTTGGGAGCAGGCTGGAAATAACTTGATTCAGATCGACTTTTTATGCAACAGTGCCAAAGGATTTGTAGTTGATATTTCAATCTGTAGACAGCTGTGATCCTACTTACTATCCAGCTGATTTACTTCTGGGGTATTTATTGAAAGGATGTCACATTGTTATTGCTTATGTGGTGCACAACATATTCCTTAACCATGGAAGCTTTGCAGTCTGAGAAAACTGCAGAAAATAGTTTGTTCCAGTGGGAAGAAAACAGAAAAAAACTGTTGGGGAAAACCAATCACAATGTGTATCGTAAAGAGGACTCAAAGGAGAACATTAACGAAGAAATATAAGTGAATTGAGCAAAGAGTGTTTACCATCAGGGTAGTTGTCTTAGAATTTTAATTATACACTAGAAGATGAAGTAAATAATTTCTTAGTATCTGTTGTTGCTTTTGGCATTTGTATTGATGCTATTCAGACCTTGCTGTGTGAATATTGTTACTTACTAGGGTTTCACAAGACATGCATCTACAACCCAGGAAAGAGAATGTTTATTTATTATGTAGAAACAAGAAATTGTATTTCATGCATAACCAAAACTACGTTTGAGACTAACCCTAGAATGATTTGGCTTTTGTACTGAAGACTAAGTGCAACCTAATGAATGGAGATGAAGATAAACAATTTAGCACTTGATCAAGTATTAAATTTGTGTCTCAGTGTTAGTACTCAAAAAAACATTCTCTAGACTCTTGTGGTTTAGGAAAGTTTTGCCAGGCTGAAAATGTTGTATTTCTTTTCTTTGTTCTGTGTGTGTGTGTAAACTAGTGGAACAATGATTTTGTGTATTTGTGTCTGAGCTCCAATACGAGTGGATGCATCTTCATTGAACCTGTCAGAATAGTCACCCTGCACCAGGAAAGTATCTGGCCCTAAACTTAACCAGTGTGTCGCTGATACCTAATGCGTATTCTGCAAGTAAAAGCACTGTGCTTAAACAGTGTGTCATCTCTCTTTTGGTCCACAAGGAAAGCTTGTCTTCAGTATTACCGCGTGAAATTTCAGTGTTGATAATTTCCAGTCTTCTTCCTCTGTATAAATTATTATATGCAAATTGTTGATAAGGGTTATAATACATTCACTAGCCACACTTGCTGCTTCTTCTCTGATCTGATTTTATTGTTTGATTAGTGTTTATTCAACTCAGTACCTCTTTAACAGAAAGACTTAAAAGTGGATCATATCATGCGTTCAAGGGTGTCCTCTCCATATACTCTTTATGAAAAGCAAGGTGTAACTGAAGATTCATACATAATACAATACTTTAATATTTGCTGTTCTGAAGTGGTGCAGACTCTCTGAAAGAGAAGAAACATAATCTATAGTAGAAAGAAAACCCACCGAAGCTATCAGAAAGACAATATAATATAAAGCAACCCCTCACTGTTTCCTGAGGTTCTGTAGTTTACTAGTACTTGTTTAGTTTATGTACATTTCTTTTTCTTCCTCTTTCCTGCACTTGTTTCCAAGGCCTTTTGGAATGCTGGGTCTCATGCAGATGTAGAGAGTCCCCCAGAACTGCTGCCTCCCTCTTGTGCAGACCTCAGTAACCTGAGCTCCTCTGAACTGTCTCTTCCAAAAACTTTATTTGAAGAACACAAGGACCTGAGAATCACCCGTTTCACTGCTGGATGGCTCTGATTGTGCATTAGCCTCATTACTGAACTCATTTCTCATTTTAATTAGTTTAGGTTTACCTTACAGCACTTGTTTTGCCCCTTCTTGCTAGGTCAAATGACATTGGGAATGGGAGAATTTTTCTGCCATTTTAAGATGTTGATGAGGTTCCTCTCGCAAGCAGCTCTGAGTATTGCTGTAGTCACTGGAAGCCATCCACTGACCTTAGGCTCAGCTGTAGCTCAAATCAGCCAACTCTATTTTTGTTAATTAGTTCCTAAACTACAAGCTTTTGGAGGCCGAGAGAGTATTTTGGGAAAGTGTTATTATATTCTTGCTTTGCTCCCAAGCTCCTTTCTAGGCATCTGCTGCCGAGCAGCCAGAAAGTGAATGCCCCACACCGATCCAGTTAAGCCTAATGCAGGACCTACGTGCAGTGCTATGGATTGCAAACTGAACTGTGCAACTATCATCCAGAACCGTCCCTTGTGTGGCTGCTGAAAAAGTCTGGAGGTGCCTGAACATCCTGTTTCCCTTTTTATTTTAGCCATTAATTTACCTCTGTGCCTGGAGTTGCTTCTTTATGCATGCCCAAAGCTGTCCCAGTCTGAGCAGAAGAGCTCCAAGGCTGGCTTCCCCCTTGGCCTGGGGGCTTTGAACCCCTGCCTCCGGGCTAACCTCCTGCCTCGGCATGTGCTTTCCCTGGCCTGCAGGGAGGGGAGGGCTGTGTAATGCTGCGCTGGGATGTTTCCCCAAGGTCTGGACTGAGTTCTCTCTGTGTCTGGTCTTGGGAACAGGCTGGGAGTTGGAAGAGGTTTGTGCCCTTGCGTCTCACATGCAGGTTCCCGAGTGCATTGCAGCAAGGTCAGCGCAGCCTTTCCTCGGGAGCCTTGGGGCCCCTGTCTTGGAGGAGCTGGGCTTCAGAATGTTTCCCAGGGAGTTCGCAAATGAGGCGTCTCTCTCTTTTTTGAGAGAGCTCCCTTGCTCCTAGCTATAGTAGTTATTTTTATAAAATGGTCACACGATGTCTTCCTGCCTTCCTGCTCCTTGTAGGGAACATGAGGTTTTGTTTTTCCTTGGGAGAGTGAGACCCAAAGCCAGAGCAGGGGCCTGGGCTGCGTGTTCTGTTTGGGCCACAGTGCCAGGCTGCACCCTCTGGTAAGGCTCCTGTACATTAGCATTTTATTATTATTGTTATCATTATTATTATTGGTCCTGCTTCTCTAGGTACAAGAAGTCATTGCTTAGGTATCTGTTTTGTTTCTGATGCAAAATGACTGTGATCCCACAATCTTCTGTAGGTCGAGTGCAAGTATTAAATAGGAGGAACAGGCCAGCAGAATGAAATCCTTATGTCCTGATTCCCCTCACAGCTACAGGAATAAAGGCTGGAAGAAATGCAAAGGAGCTCTGCAAAGCCTGCTGTATTACTGAACCAGCAATGTAGCAACAGATTAGTGTCTGTATCTGTAAGACTGCACGTATAATTGAGTAGAGGTGACTCTTACAATACGAAAATTGTCTTCCCCATGGTTATAAAATGGGCAGCATAAACTGTGAGTTAAGGGCCCACCAGAGGTGGTGTGTGCAGCTTGACAGGTGGCAGGCTTCCAGTTAAAGCCCCCAAAGAGAAGTGGTAGAGCAAAAAGTGCATCAGGAGAGATGTGACTGATTCTTGCTTCAGGTTAGGAGAGTTGAAGCAGTCTACGGTGCTTAACCTGTGAGCATGCTGCTTTTAATTTTCCATTTTTATTAACATGAATTATTAACATCATGAATATTAACACAAAACCTTTCTCAATTTCATTTTTTATTAAAAAATGAAGGGTAAAGCTGGCACAGGAATGGAAGAAAGCACCACTGAAAGCTTCTTGGAGATAGCAGTGGAGCAGGAGGGAGCTAAGGGTACAGATTGGAAAATGTTGTAATACTGTATGTACCTCAGCACTGAGATATGAAAGCATCTTTCAATATTTAATAACATTTTAATTTTGCTCTTTTTTTTTTTTTTTTTTTTTTTTTAAACAAAGCAGTGATTGGAAGATCTTACAAGAAAATGTCAGTTCTCAAGTTCTAGTCTGCTGGAACCTACGATGGCCCACAGAGCTTTTGTAATGCAGTACAGTAATCTGTCTGGTCACGTTATGTAGGTCCTCCTTGCTTCCCGCAAGTTTGGCATCAAAAGAAACTCAGAAAATGAATTAAACTTGTTCCAAATACTACTTCTTTGTGTGTTAATCAGGAGGAAGAAGGGACGGCTCTCCCCAGCATTGCAGAATGAGTGAGATGGCCCCCCAAGATTGCCTTCTGAGGCATTACAAAAAACGTGAAAGATATTGCATATAAATGAATTGTCTTTCATCATCCTTCCATATATTGCATACTGAAGAATTATGTCCTTAGTGTGTATTTTGTGGTGTAGCACCTTTGGGTTATTGATTGGATTGATGAGTAGCAAATTAGAGGAAGCAGTGATATTTACTGACAATTTCTGTCCCTTGGATGGGGGAGGCAGGCTCCCGGAGCCTGGTCTTCAGGCACATGAGTGTTTCATACTAGTGCAGTTCAATGAGCTCACTGGGTATATTTGTCTGCGATAGGAGCAGGTGTTCTTCCTCAATTCATTAAATGGCAGCTTTTTTTGGAATTCACATGTGCACCTCATGGGGCTTGCCCCCTTTGCTGGATGCAAACAGTTCTGTTTCTAGGCAGAACTGCAGAACCCCTTTTGCTTTAGAAGTGTCAGAAGGTAAGACAGTCTTCTATGTGATTTGAAGGACCTTCCAGTGCCAGTTGGGTTGGGCACTTAAAGAATGAGTGTTGGATTTTTGTGTGGACGTGTGTGTGGGGGGTTATTTTTCTTGTGTTAATAAATGATCCTTTTTTTCTGGAAGAAAACTGATTTTTGTAATGTCCACCATTAGGAGTTACAGGAAAGGCTCTTGTTTGAGTTTGCTGTAAAGAGTTCAGTTGATTCTAATGCTTTCCAAATTGGCTTTTGCTTTCCTAATCTGTTCTGTGTAGAAGCTGTGCATTGTAATATATGAATGTGTGTTTACTCCTGAATAAATTAACAGGAGTTTTGCCAGCAGGCATGATATAATGTGATTTTTTTAAAAATTAATAAAGAAATGGGATATGTAATGCATAATGCGTTGCACGCTGAGCGACATTAGATTAACTAGGAATTGAAGAACTGTGTGTCCTGCTGATGGTGGACAAAATCAAAGGTGTTGACAGATTCACTCACTCCATCACAAACAAAAAAGACCTCGAGGTTGTTTGTTTGGATAGGGGGACCATAAATCTAGCACACAAATACCAGCAAACAATAGTCCTGGATTTTGCCTCTGAAAAAATACGGTGTGCAATATAATAGAAGCCCATTATTATATGTCTTTAGATCTTTGTATATAGCTGTAGATAATATTTAATTTTGTATGGCCAGGAAGTAGGTTGGCAAATGTATATACAACAAACAGTGGGGATTTATAGACTGCCTGCTAAAGGTTTACATTTATCCTTAATTTACTTTGTGGGTCCTATCAGGTCCTTCCTGAGAGCACTAAAAATGGTTGTCTCACATTTTACAGTACATTTGAAAAGTGGTGTAATATGATTTGCACCTGAATTTATATTTCAGAGGGGAATTCAAGTTATTACTATTTCATCCTATTAAAATCATCAGGTCCTGAATATGTTCAGCTGAAAAACAAGGCTGTCTAACAGTCTTTTACTCAAGACTTGTAAGGAATCAATATAGTTCCCATCAGTACAGTAAATTACTTACTGAACCACTTCCAGTAATCACGATGCACAATTTCTCATTAACTCCTTCCCTTCTCTGTACATGACCAATATTGTCTTAGAATAAAGTTATTTTGGAATATATCTGTAAATCATTAGACACTAGAGTAATTAATTCAGAATTTGGTAACTAAGGCTGTTACATATAAGGATCTGTGGTGCTCCCACTCAATTAAATTATACAATTAAATACTTTATTGAAAATGTGTGAATGAGCAGGAACTATTTGCTTTATTTATGGGAGGAGTGGGGAGTCAGGAGACTCTCACTTCTGCAGGGGAATTTTTGTCTTCGGTGTGACTTTTCAAGATAGCTGGACTCCTTTGAGCTGCTTGGCTGGAAGAAAATATCTACCAGAAAAAAAGCTTTAAAAGGCAGTCCCTAAAATGAATATCCAGGATCCATGCCCTGTTAATTCACCATCTTTTTGTATTTTTACGTGACTTCACCATTACTGCAGGCTGGTTGTTTTCTTTTAATAGCGTGAATCCAGCATGGTTGTGGCTGAGCAGCTGGACATACTGTGTAGCAGGGCGTAAGAGCCCCAAAGGTAGTGGTGGCTGGGGAGAAGCTGCTGGGGATAGCTAGCTGGGAGAGGTCCTTGGGAAGAGCCAGGATAAAACTGAGTGCCAGAAAGACATCTCCTGACTCGGTGCATTTTTGGAAACCATTGTTGAGCAGGAGATAAATACTTCAAGGGACTGTATCAGAATTAAGAGAGTAGAAAATTACAACGTTATGTGCTGGAATAGGGAGGGAATTGGGAAGGGCAGAGCTAAGATGAGAGGAAGTTATGCCAAACTGAGTAGTCTGAGTTAAGTAGCTTCACAGGGATATTACTGACCACTTAATAAGTTTGTCAGAAACAGACAAATTTAGAAACAAAAGTCATGCCTTGGTTGTTGCTAATTTTGTATTTCAAAATACAGCTAACTTAAAGATTGTGTTGAGTTACTTTTCTTTCATATCCTGTTCATGGTTGCGGTTCAGAAGCGTGGAGGAAGGGCAGAAAGGTGCCAGAGAACTGTGACCTGAGAGGCTTTTATGGAAATAAACTGGTTTTCTTGTAGATTTATTGGCAGCAGTAACAGTAGTCATCACTTCCTCTTGTCAGAACTATAAACAGACACTATGTGAAGACAAAGGATGCAGATAATATTCAGAAAGTGCCTTTGTTTACATAGCTGCTTTTTTTGAGTTTGATCATCATCAATTGGCCAGTATGACAGTGTTTTCTCTGAGAAACTTTACGGTACAGCTAGCCTCATCCAGATCCAGCAAATAATGAATGAGAAACAGCCGGAAAATAGTCTTATTGTTCTTTGATGATGTTAACAACTAAAGGCATGTCCAAAGCTAATTTGATACATGAGCAAATGCCTTCCTGTGCTTTTCTGCACTTCCACTGGAGCCGTACTGGAGTCCTGGGCCTCTCCCATTCCTGTGACTTACCAGAAAGTAATTCCTACAGCTCCACAGAGCTTTGCTGCATTTGTTAACAGGATGAGAAAGCACAAGAATGCTGGCTCTGATGTTGGAGAACTTCCTTGATTGGAGATCTCAGATATTCATCAAGATTAAATAGTCTTCTTTGCTCCTTCTCGTCCCTATCATTAGAAATTATTGTTCCCTCAGCTTTATTTCCATACCAGTATCCCCTGTGTCTCCTATCTGTCTAAGTTGGTCCCCAGCTGAGGGTTGTTCATTGTGTCAGAAGTACCATCTACCAGTAGCAATTCTGGGAGCTAATTCTCCTTTGCCTAGGCTGGCAGCTGCCGTTATGCTAGTAGGTAGATCAATAAAGTGTTGGTGAGTCTGATGAAAAATGAATCCATTTTTACTTTTGAACCAGGTGAGTCTTCCCTGATTAGTGAGATATTAGATAGCTGAAGTGGGGCAAAGAGGGTGGTAATGCAAGCTGCAGTTTACCAATAGTCTGCACCAGTCTTAGGGCTAAAATGGTTAGTAAGATGAGCCAGATCTAAGATCAAATATAGATTTGCCACAAGGCATTGATGACAAAGTGGCTGATGTGTCTGGCTGACTAATGAGATTGGCATGAGAAGAGGAGACATGCTCTAAATTCTAATGCGGAAAGCAGAAAAATCTAGAGCAGTAGAAGATCTGATGGGTTATCAAAACAGTGGCATGAAGTCATATCCAGTTTGCTCTGAAAATTTGATTGAATTCTGGTTTGTTCTTCTATTACAAGATGTTTCAGAACCCAGTGTCCTGAACTGTGTTCATATCCATTTGTTCTCTTTTCAACTTAGTTCCTTAGTTTCCTAGTTCTCTTTGCCTGACGTTCATCTCCCTCCACTGCCATCGTGAGACCATTTTAATTCTGTAGATGACTATTCTTTTTCTCACCTCCTCTCATAATTTCACCATTCCTCACTATGAAGTCATAGCTCTCTCTATGCCCATTCTTGTTTGAATTCTTCTTTCCTGAGTATAGGATGAGAATTTTATACTTGTGTCTCACCATCACCTGAACAATGATATTAATGTCTGTGTCTCTGTCATGGAAATTTCTTACTTGGTAAGTCCTAGGAGGCTTGTTTTCAGCGCTGAAGTGAAGAGAAGCCAACAATCAGCCTATATAATCAAGAGGATAGCTGTGATCAGACTATTTCAGTTAGAAGTACCCAGCGAACTAGAATTATGACTGTTTGTGGAACTAAAGAGGTAAACACAAGAGCAATATGTTTGAAATTGTTCTACCCCAAAACTAGAGAAGCAGATTATTATCAATTAAGTAAGAATATCCTGTTGTGTCAACAACAACTTAAAATTATGTTTGCAGCATTTAAATATAAACTCGAGAAAGTTTTCATCTTGCATAATTGAAGGGCTTAGTGAATCCCATGTTCCTGTTTTTCTAGGTTTGTCAGCTGGATCCTTCGAGAAATATGATCAAAAGGCATATGACTGAAGTTTACAAATCATGGAAGCAATAGATAAGCTGAATGTTGAACTGTTAACCAAATACAATCCAAGAACTAGAAAACAATTGAAGCAATTAGTAAGAAATCAGTATAAAACAGACCAAAATGAGCAGTGAGCTTCTGGAATGAGGCTGCAGAGGCAGACTTTCAGGAAGATCAAAAAGACAAATTCATGGACATCAGAACAATAAGTAGATGCTAAAAATTCCGTACTCTTTAATAACCCTAGTATAACAGTTCTGAATGCTGGCATAGTACAAAGGGAATGGCTTCAGAAAGTAGCCCTCCCAATAGCTCTCCTGAAATGTGTCTCCTGCTGACACTCTGAATACAGGGCTATGTGAGCTGTTGGCCTGGCATTAGGGCATTTTTTAATGTCCTTGTGTTTTTCGTCCTGTTCTTTCTTTCCTAGATTCTCTACCCCATGGTAAATAAACTGAATATCTTGTTTTGATATTCATGTGTACCTATCATGTTGGACTCAAGAGACCTTTCTTGGCCGTATTTCACACACATCATTTGTTCCCGCTAGCGGTTTATCATTTTAATCAACTTTAAATTAGTCATAGTTTTCTTCAGGGTTTTGTGTGAGACAAGCCTCTTACTATCTGCTCACACTTCCCTGTATTTCTTCAGTTCTTTCTACACATTTAATAAGTCCTTTCTTACCTGTTCGTTCACCTCCATTACAAGAGTACTTTCAAGATTTCTCCCATGGGGTCCCTCTAGATGCCTGTGAACTGGCAGTTGGCATAAATTCATGGGCTCTGGGAGAAGAGCAGTGGGCTGTACCAGTGTAGGGAGGTATGAGCATTTCTGATTAGGTACAGCAGACCGTGCCACATTCCTTGCTCTAGGGCCAATGCCAACCTCATTGCACCAACGCTTATACTCATATTAATGTTCTGTGGCATGCAGTGTTTCACCCTCCAGTCCAATTTTTGTCTAATCCCAGCTTGATCAAATGAGATCTGCAGCATCTAAGTCAAATTAGAAAAAATTAGGCCATCAATCCATTATAAAGCTGGGAAGTATTTTGTATTTTGTGTCTGCCCTGGGGGTGTCTCAGAACATTCCATGGCTGATCTGTCCTCAGTATGGGAGGGCTGGGGCTTAGGTGCTAAAACATGCATACAGATAGGGAGGGAGTTTGGGGTTTTTGAAGCATTTGGTTTCTGGACGTGCAGTTAGCCAGAGACAAGGGCTAGGTGTTTGTGACTGCAATCTTGATGGTTTTGCTGGTCAAGGTGCTTTTGAAAAAAATCTCCTGGTCTCTTTTACACATGCAGCTGCTACATCTAAGAGGTAGTACCAGTTCTGTAGTGTTGGGAATTTTCCTGAGATGTAGGTAAAGTTCTTTTGCTTGTGTCCTAGCAAAGATCATTGTACACTCTTAGAAAATGTTACATTTATTACATGTTCTTCTCGTGATACTATGTGCTATCCAGCACTCTCTGAAAATTAAAATCTATCCACAATTTTTACTGTGTAGCTGACTCTCAGTTTTAACTTTGACGCTTGCCAAAATCACCATCTTTTGTGTAAGCTTATTGATTTTCTTCATTAATCTTCTCTTTTCCAAATAGAGTAGAACTTTATCTTGAGACCTTCATGCAGGTTGTTTCACAGAATCACAGAACAGCTGATGCTGGAAGGCACTTCGGGCAAGCATCTAGTCCAACCCCTGACTCCAAGCAGGGACAACTCAAGCGGGTTGCTCAGGGCCTTGTTAGTCAGGGTTTGAATGTTCCAAGGGTGGAGACTCCACAGCCTCTCTGGTCAACTGGTTTCAGTGTTCAACTGTTTCCAGAGTTTTTAGCCCTGAATGGTAACTCTTTCAGATATGTACAGTACAGGAAGCAAGAAAGTGAAGCATCCAAAATCACTAGATGATTTTCAGGACCTTGGACTTAGGAACTAACTGGTTTTGGTGGCTGATCCAGGCATTAGTGGTATCTTTTCAAAGGCATGACAGGTACTACCTGAATTAAAAAATTATTCGAGTTCTGACTTCGATGTTGTTGTTCTGGGCATTGAGGGGGAGGAAAGTACAGAGAGGATTGAATTCTCTGAGTTCAGGTCACTTACTGCATTATTGAAATGCCACATTTGGATGTTTGCCTTCTCACCTCATCACTGCCTCAACATGTCACATTGGCTTTGGTGCAAGAAAGAGTTAATTTAAGGCAACTTGTAAAAGCTGCTGCAGATAGTATGAGTCAAAGACATTTTTTTGCAATGGCGTTGTGCTTTGAGCCAAAGCTGCAGAGAAACTGGCATGCCAGGAGTTGAAAAGAAACATCTCTGTTTTGTGCACACTCAACTTCCAAAGGCAGTGACTGGGGTAGAAAACCAATTTGAATATGAAATAAAGAGTTGCCCAAAGGAAGTCAAGAGTAATGACTTATAACCATGGCCAAAAAGAGGTGGAGGGCACGGAGTGAGATGCATGGCCTCTGTCTGTCCTTTCATATTACTGTAGCTGACTCCCTGTGCTAAGATGACATGTGTGTTGGCACTCTTTAAACTGATGACTTGTTTATTTTTTTGTTTGCTTTCAGTTGCTAGATAGACATTACAGATCTTACCCTTGGACTGCTGTACATCCTTTGTAAAGTGCTTTAAGATGTTTTAGTGTGATAAAATGATATAAAAGTTGAAGTCTGTGTCTTCAGACACACTGTCTGTGTCACCAGGGTAATTGGACAGCTGGCATTGATCTGTAGGAGACTAATTTCCATGTTTTGTTGTTATATTAATCCATAGAATTCTTCTTGTTTATGATTTCAAATAAAGTTTTACTGATCAAAAGCTCACCCTCCATAGCATGTTGTGCTTGAGAGACATGGAAGGCCACAAAATGTATGAACTCTGTCATTTTTTATCTGATCAATAACATCTTGCTTTGTTAATAGTAATATCCCAGTATTTTACATTGCATCGTATGAAGATCCCACTAAGCACTTGACAGAACTGCTCGTGAGTGAAATCTAGCAGTTAGTGAAGGGTACACCGCTAACTGCTTGGTTCGGGGCAAATATTATGCGCCCTTTTAAATTCTTGGCATTTATCTAAAATTTTTTAATTAAAATAATCATAAAAAATCTGTACTCATTGCTGTTTTGGAAGTAAAGTGATTGAATAAGGGCCTTATCTTGCTATGTTGAGTAACACTTTATGATGAGCTAAATCATACCATTCATCCAAAAGCCACAGTAATAGTAGCAGAGTGGCTGGTGGGGTGGAGAGGGGGGAACTTGCTTGGTTCTGT
>NW_010101890.1:25165-45224 GCF_000699245.1 Pterocles gutturalis
CTTCTGGCTTCAGAATAAAGCCTGAGAAATCAAAGAACAGATTTTTAATAATTGAAAACACTTACAGTCAGAGCTAGAAGAGGTAAAAAGTTGAATCTGTTTAAAAGAGTGAATAAAACAACATGCCATTTTCTGACATGGTATCAATGTAGCTGCGGTGTGCTTTGCCAGTATTGGCCAGGACACCTTTGGATAGCAAATATATATAAATACTGGGAATCAAGGGTCCCTAGAGGGTCACAGGGCACTCAGTCCTCTCTGTATTTAGCTCACAACGTGGGTGAAGACACAAGAAAGTCAAGTTTTGTTTTTCTTCCTTAGGTAAAGCTCTGCTTGATGCTTTGCTTCTCTGCTTGGTCCAAATACTTCTTTAGTGTTGGCTCAGCCAGCGTGCTGCCCTTCTCCTATTTGCTTATAGCTAGGCAATGCCAAAATAGATGGAGTTGGAGCTCCACTAGCAGAATCTGGGGAGTGTGGATTGTTTGATTTTTTTTAATATCTACAATCTGTGTGGGACTGTGGTTCAATGTTACCCTAATGGAAAAGATAAGTCAGTAACTGGGAGTGATTGCCTGCAAAGACCATAGGCTCCTTATCATTGGTAAATGTCTTTTTATAGTTGGGCAAACATTTTTTTTCAGAAATGATTTAGATATAATTGATCATGAAAAGAGAAGTCTCTGGCTCTTTTTTATGTTTTGCTGTGATGGGTTGGAAGGCTGGACCACAAAGTTTAGGTCCCTCCTGAGAAATGGTGCTATTACACTATAAACATGTCTGAATTGCAACAATATTCATCCTCAGTATATCTTAAATTGATTAAATTGGTCAAATTCACTTTCACTGGTGGTTTCTAGACAGTAATTTAGATGCCTGAAAATAGGTGAGGGTCTATTTAGGCACCTAGACCAATTGTAGACTTATGGGGGATATCCTAGCTGTGGGACACCTGCTGGCACTTAAGAACAGCAATTGGTTGTCTGAAGCAGCGCGAGATACCTATTTTACATACCTAAATGTCTCACAAAGCATCAAACCAATACAGAAAGTGAAAAGAAAACTGGGGAGTGGAGCATAGATGTCTGACAGTAAGGAAGTACCTAACTGGTGAAACAATAACCTCTCAGACTGAGGCATTTCAAGGTTTAGATTTTTTGCTGTAGCGAATTAGCCTGTCAGAGTGGGAATATTGCATTAATGGAAATCCTTGGGTGATTTTTCTTTTTGGCTTTTGCATCCAGGCCGTGCTTTGCTGAGACTTACTGACAAAAAGCTTGAACGAATGGGCATTGCCCAGGAAAGCCTGCGACAGCACATTCTGCAGCAAGTCCTTCAGCTGAAGGTCAGAGAAGAAGTCCGAAACCTCCAGCTGCTTACACAAGGTATGAAAAATAATTTTGATCTAGACAGTTATTGAGATCAGGTAGGAAAAGTTTGCCTGAGGTCATAAAAGGTGACTTGATGTTCTCCTGCAAGAAGTGATGTGTGAAAATGCCTCATAGATTCCACATGCTTTCCGTGTTGGGAACAAAAGGTAAAATAATGCATAAATAAATAAGAGGTGTTCAGCTGCCTGTTTTGCATGATGAATAGGCTCCATCTACAGCCTGATGGTAGTCTTACCTAACTGGCTGCTTACTAAGATGAAAATAATTACATATAAGGGACACAAGCAGGGAACATGCTGTCTCGACAGACATTGTACATTTTGCATTAATTGTTTACTTTCAGTGTTAGAGAAAAGAGTAATCTCTGTAACCTGTTTTATAGTAAGAGCTGTCAGTGGAAAATTACCTGTTAGACTCTGTTTTTTGCAGATGGCTGATTCCTTTTTCATGTTGGAGTAATTTTATTGACTTGAATAGAGTTGCTTCTAATTTATGCTGCTAAGAAAATGCAAAACTGGGCTCAATATGGAGATCTTGGTTAGAAGACAGGGAAGAAGGAGTAGCAAAAAAAGCTCATACATATTTTCCACATGAGGTTAAGGTGTTTTATAACGACTTGCGTTATGAGCTCTCTATTAAGGCTTTTTAACAGCTGTGGTAACATGGAAGAAAAGCAATCATTGTGGTAATAGTGTAAAGTAACATTTAGGCATCCTCTACTGTATATCTGCAATGCTTTCTCAATGTTAAACATTGTCTGGTAGTCCAGTGAGACAGGATAAACCGCATACTTCTGTGGTGTTTTGGTTCAGTGCCCGTGATATGTCACATCATATGAAAAAGATAGAGTTCTTCAGTACATGCAGTGTATTTTTAACAAAATGTCCTTCACACATGGCATTATGTTCCTGATTAAGCCTTGCTGACTGTGTTTGGGGAAAAACTCTCTGATTAGTTGAGTTATCTGCATTTTATCTGAAAGAGCTGATGTCTCAACTGAATTGTTCCTTCAGGCTTGGTGTTTTGTGGATTGGGATGAGGAGCTTTAGGGGTCCTTCATTTCGCTATGACCTGTGAATATGACCTCACCTCAGCTTGTTTCATGTCAAAGGCAGTGCACATGCTGAACCGTCACCGTCTTCCACAGATGCTTAGAACTCTTTCTTTTGCCTTCATCCATTCATTCTTTCATCCATTATTCCTATGACCTTTTCTTCACTGTTGGCCGGGTTTCTCTTTTCCCCTACATCTGGAGTGGTACTTGAGAGTCTGATGGACTGTGAAGTTCTGCTCACCAGCCATCACTGTTTTAGGCCTACTTATGGAATTTGGGATTTTACTGATGTGGGACAATGAAGACCCACTAGCTGTAAATTTGGGTCAGTTGATCACCACAGTGCAGAGAGATTTCTCTATAAACCTGTATTTGGCATTGAGGACTATGTGTTTCCAGGCTTCTTTATTGTTTCCCTCTGGTTCCCCTCTGGACACATCAGCTATTGTATGAGTCACGGTCAGTCAGACAGTGGCAACTGCCATTTCAAGAAGTTCAGGGCAGCATCCTTTGAGATTTATTCCTTGCCCATTAAGTTGAGGATGCTATTTTGGACTTTGGTAAGAGGATGAATAAACACATGCTGGACTGTGAAGGACCAGCTAGTGATACATGTATGGATGTGTTTTTAATGCAGTGTCTCTGTCATGTAGAAAAAATGTTATTTAGTCTAATCCCATAAAGGCATGCCATCATATGCTTTATGAAAGCCAGCACAAGCTTGCAGAAAACTCATGGTCTGCAGTGGAGCTGGCCATTGTGCTGCACTTCAGCTCCTCTGCAGCCTCCTGAAATCGAGCTGAAGTTATGGGCCAGCACAAGAGCTCATCAAACATTCCCTGTGCAGCAGACCTGTGTTAGTCGTAGGATCCCGCAGCAGGGGGACAGTGGGTGATAGGATGACAGCAGTATTCTTATCACTTGTCACCCCATTTACACCAAGTTGGAATGTATGTCTGTTGAAAGTGCTGGTTTGCAAGTACTAAGGTTAAGATATAATTTCTCAACTACAGTGCGGTCTGTAAAGCTGTGTGTATATCAGGTGTTCTCTGAAACTGGTTCTGTCCCCTTGCCCAGTTTCTTCAAACTGTGTCCACACATATTCTTATTATGGTTTATACGGTCCTAATCCAGGTTGTTACTGGAATAGCTTTCTGTAAGTGCTTTTCTGTTTTGGAGAACATTTGGAGAATATTTTTTCTCTGAAAAAGTAACACGTTTGCATGCCAGCAGTTTCTGCCTTTTGTAAATTCCGCTTGGAAAATGCAGGTCACAGTGTCGCTTTTGCTACACTGTGCTTTGCTGTCTTCCAAAATGTCTTCCAAAAGAGGGGAAGAAAAGCCCTCTGTCTCTCAGTGCACCACGCAGGAGATCGTTAGGTGAAGGAAGCCGTTAAAACCCCTTTCTGAATTAATTTAGCACACAAGCTGGGTTGCAAGCAATGAGGTCCTAATTCAGAGCCCATTGATGTCCGTGAAAAGACTTCCACTGACTGCAGTTCATACCCCAATTGAAGCTGGAGCAAACAGGGGAAGTTTTGAAAAAGCATTATGCAATACTTATCAGATATTTTAAGTGTTTTTGTGTTCTGTAGTCCACAGAGAAAGTTAACCTCATTTTAAAAACTCAATGGAGAACTAGCATTCTTTTCTAATCCTGTTTCAGAAAATGACTTGAAACTGTTTCATTCTTCTTCATTCAGGACACACCATCCAGTCTGTTCTGGGGATCTTAAAGCCAGAATAGTATGTGATTGTGTAATTGAAGGCTTGTCTTCAGTTTTAGGAAGACTTTTCTTTGGAGTAAGAACTGCCTGATTGAGGCTATTATCAGCAGAAACGCTATTCCAACCTCCGCTGGGGTAGCAGGGCACAGGCCCAACTACTGATGTGTGCTTTTTTCCCCAGACTTAGTGATGTTGAGGAACTAATTTGACAAAATGTCTTCCAATGTCTCTTGGGGAGAGCTGCACACTGTTGGAAACACCATTATTGTACTGTTACCACTGTAAGCCTGAGTTGAAAGATCATTTTTCAGAAAAAAAGCCTTACATAACTACACAGAGAAGAAGTTATTTTGAGATTTTTCAATGCGAGTCCTGCTTTTGGATAGCATAGGAGAGACTGTCCTCAAAGTGGTGGAACAGTGCTATATGTGATTCTGAGCAAAGTATCCACAGACAGCAATCTGCTAATAGGGCTGAGCTTAAGAAGCATTTTTGGATTTGGTTTAAATGATACCCACACTGAAGATGACATTAGGCCCCCTCCTGAGGTCCTCTGTGAGTTTCATATAGGGCAAAGTGCTACTTGAATATACTGCCAGGCCACAGAATGTGCCAAATTTTGTTCAAAAAAAAATTTCTCCTGCTAACAAAATGTGTTAGAATAAGGCTTTATGCTTCATTGAAAATCATCACAGCTGTTGATACCTGTTGAAATTATTTCTTCAGTAAGTTTTCTGCTCATCTTGCACTAGTTCTTGGCTACTGAAAAACATATGTGCACAATGATAACCACAATAAGACTGATTTTTTTTTTGCCCCCTTCCTTCCGTTTCCAAAATAGTAGTCCCATTCAAAAGCTGTTATAGTAGCCTAGCACTGTATTTCTCCAGGAAGGGAACTGGACATCCTTCAAAGATGCACCTCAGCTTCTGAGGAAAGGTGAAGTAACAGACACATATCCTAGTGATGGATCGTTCACTGGGTTTTAGGAGAACCTTGTAACAGAAACCTTGCCTTCAGGGTTGGTGTGGTGAGTAAACCAGGACCATGAAACCTCTCCAGATGAAACATGTTATGAGGATTTTTACAGCATTTTCAGCCTCTTAATAGTAGAGTAAAGGCAGGCTTGATCAAAATTTGGGCTGTTTGGCACTGGACCCTCCCAGGCTTTCAGAAACATGGTGCTAGTTCCTGTTCACCTTATCTGCTTCTTCCTTGTAAATGCAGGAACCTGACCACTGCAATTCCAGCTTGCATCACTGCGTGTGAGGAGATGTGTTGTCATTTTCCAGAATCAAAGCCTTGAAGTTCTAGACTCACTTCCATCTTCTGAATCGCCACATATGAAGACTTTCCCTGCTGTGGTGGCTCCAGTACACAGCTTGAATGATTGGGAGTTACACACCTGCCTAAAAAGGGACTTGAGTGGTCAGAAAATTAGACAATATGCGACCTTGCAAAGCACGGAACTGGAAGGTCATGTGGAGTTAAGAGAATATGATTGCAGCTTGCTGTCCCCTACTGTGTAGGTTTTATGGATGCAGTCGTATCCGAACTACCATTGCCTATTGTCTTCCATGTCCCTTGAAGAAGCGTTGCTTCAGATTAGCACATTTCTTTGTCAACCCTGTAAAGAAGTCAGAACAACTGGAGTTTGTGATAGAAGGTCATCCTGTTATACTTCCAGGATGTACTGTTTGCTTTCCTGGGTACGTTCTGGAGTCAAGGTTTTGGCACCCAAGGAATCATGAGTTCCTTCCGCCAGAAATACTCTTTTTTCTTGTCTGTAAAAAACAGCAGATGTTGCCTCTGCGAGCGCTCCAGGTAGGCAGTGTGTTCGCCTTCCCAGGCAGCTGGCAGGGGAAGTGTGTAACACTTGAGGAATCTCAGTTTCATGTCCCTGTGGTGGTGTTCAGAGGCGTGCAGCATTTGAAATGTTGACTGTCCTCTTACAGGATACGTTTCTTTTGTTTTCATTATCTTGACCTCACCTTTTTCTCTTCCCTAACCCTGAAGCTTCCAGCTAGTCAGGAAGGGTCTTTCTTCTTATAGCACAAATTACTATGCAAATGTTTCTTGCATATGCTGCATACATGGCATCTATCCAAGGCACAAGAAGCCCCACGTGATATTTCAGAAGAGCTCCATCAAACTTAATTCCCAGGTGATTTCCTTTACTCTGTGCTCCTGTTGTGCTCCAAAATCTCTGAGAGACCTTGTGAGTTGAAAACAAAGTATAGCATGGAAACACGGTCGGAAATTACCCCAAAGTAGTAGTTTATCCCTTATCACAGCATCGAAACTGTGTTCCAGGACTCAACATGCTAAATTGCCTGATTATAGGTAAACAAATCTTAACCTTCATCTCAATATGGCTTTATTTACACTGTATGTCCATATCCCTTGTATTCCTTTCCATTGTATGTCCTTTTTTCCTGTACCACTGTAGGAATTACAGCACTTGTACTTAACACTGCTCTTCCAAGACTGAAAAATGACTTTGCTACCATCCATTAGCCTACAAAAGAGCAGTCTTTGTTGCATTTTTCCCACTCTTAGTCAAGGACATTTTCAACACTTACAGAGTAGGTAGGCTCTGGAGCCAGAAGCCGTGGTTGTTCTTAAGAGGTTTTTCAGACTCCAGGCACTGTTAAGGCTTCTGAAAATCAATTTTTTTCAGGTTACAAGTATGCACTGAGGGGTTCACTATAGCTTTCTTTTGTTTTAGCTGAAGAAGAATATCATGTGTGGAGTGTGTGTCTGAGTGCAGATAAAACGTTTAAAACACGTGCATCGATGACGATAAATATAAAATTCCATCTATGGCATCAGTTATTTGAATTTCATGTGGCTGGTTTCTAACCTGAAGAATATACTTTGCAGTGCAATCAATGGTCCCTGGTAGACCATTGAATTACTATGGTTCTCCTAGTTACCGTTTAGCTGTTACTGTGGTGCTAATACATATTCATATCAAATAGCCGAGTCATTCAGCTGACAGGTAAAATAAGTTCCAATACACTGGGCAATACATAGTAATGCACTTTGGATGGGTTTAGCACAGAATTGTCCTTCAATATGCATGGTATATTGGTTTGGAGTATGAATAAGGAAACATATATGTAACTATGATATTTGTATTGATGACCTTCTATGGCGATATTTTAGCTGTGTAATATTATGAGGTGCTTGCATTTTTATGTGTTTCTATAAATAACATTGCAACTCAGTCTACTGGGAATGCAGTATTAGCTGATTTGTATGATTGCAAGGACATGATTGCAGTTGTCTGGTTTTCTTATTATTTTATTAATGTTGATTTTTTTCATTCCTGTTTTTCAAATTTCTCAGAAGTCAGTCTACTGGAAAATTTCGTCTGGAAAGTTTAGTCCTGAGCTAATGCATACCCAAAACTGTCTTACATGTTTGATGAATAGAATTTACATGTGTATATATACACACACACACACATATGTATGTATTTCCCCACTCATGTGTAAATTGGAAAGAGAAAAAACATTTTTTGCTCAAGGTTTAAGGAAAAAAGATTAAAATATCGCTGTTTGTGCTGCAGCCAGTCATGGACGACTTTCAACTAAATAGGAAAGTTTTGAGAAGTCAGAGGCTGTGATTGAACAACAGCTGTTTGTGATCAGTGCCAGTAGAAATCACTTGTTTTCACCCAGCCGAAAAGAACAGGCTGGTAAAAGGGATTCCAGGAATAGGTACAGTCTTTCACACAGAGTTTAAATAAATCCATCTACATATTGTAAGGTGGTGTCATTTACAATGTAACATATTTGTAATTTCTAGTGAGATTTTTCCAGAAATCAGACATAGAATAAAATTAGAGTTGATAGTTGTTTTATAAAAGAATTGAAGACATTGGAGCCCTAACTGTACTTCTGACCCCTTAGAAAGTATATAGAAATTTTCATGTTCAAAACGTGACTGTCTTCATCAGCTAACACCTTTATGGTCAAACTGAGTGGATATCATTGGAAATAAGAAGATAAGAAATGCAGTTCCTGGTTGGATCCAGTATCCCTCTGTCCCAGTACTCTGCCTATGACAGTAGCAGATGCTATTTAGGCAGAACCCAGAATCCTAGCCGCTCTCTGTAGTGTCCTCCCCTTGGGCTCCCCAGTGTCCGGAATTGCTGCTTTAGGAAGAGTACTTCCCTGCCTAGTTGTTTTAGTATCCATTGAGCATCTGTCTCACTCTGTCATGAAACAAGTTGTTCACAAGTTTTTTTACAAACTAGAATATAGCCACTGGCAGCCTCAGCGGTGCCGAAATCACCAAAGCCTAACTTGGCATGCCTTCAGTTGGGTATCTTCTGCCTTCCACAGAGACTCTAAGCAATCCTACTAATCCCATCCTACTAGTGCAGTAGTGGCTACACATCCTGTATATTTCAAATACATCAGTCACACCTCAGACACATCAGATGAATTGCGCCTGGTGCTCTCCATTGATTATTACAGAAGCTTGGGATGACTGACAGATGTATTTGTCTACAATAGACAAACTTAGGTGAAATCAATTCCCACTTGCTGTGCCTAGATGTAAACTCCTATGCTGAAAAAAGTTGGTCTGAAAGCTGGATGAATTTCTGTCTTCACTCAGATGAGTTTTGGTAACACCATCTTTCTGATTTAATGAAACTACTGTTGCTGATGCCTGCATGAATGCGTTCTGTTAGAAAAGTGTTTCACCGTGTTCGCTCTTTTAACAAACACAAAAGTCACTTAAAGCCTTTTTGAAAATATAAAATAAAGTTTTGCTGTTTTGAATCCCTGAAGGTGAATGTTGCCAAATAGTTCAAAAGCATTTTTGTTTCTGTTGTTACTAGCATTTATGGCCTGTGCAATAAAGATTTATAATTACTGGAAAGATTCAAGGGAAGCAGGACAAAAACCTTCTCCTTTTTATGCCTTTTTAAAGTTGCTTTTCTAAGTTGCGTAAAAAGAACCTGTTTTATTTAAAAGCTTCTCTTTTTTTCATTCACATTCTTTAAAAGCTTTTCTGTAATGTAATTTTAAAAATGAATGTGGTTCTGTTCAAATGAAAGTTTACTCTTAATGGCTTTTATGCTTCATATGATAGAGCACCTTCATTTATTTAGTTATACATAAGCAGTCAGCAGTGTTATGAACTGTTTCTTTATTACTAAGCAGTATGCAGATCTCTGGCATCTTCCACAAAGGAAAGGGTAGGTTTTTTAAAACTCTTTATTTGACATGATCATAAAGCATGGGTACTAGCCCAGTGTTTTATGACATGCTCATGTATGATTAATAACTTTAACTATGCTGGTTCCCCCTTACTATCAATATTATAGAATTTTTCCAGACACTATTTGAATGGATTTTAATTGAAATTGATTCCCTATAAAATAATAAATTGAAGTGTAATAACAGTGGTCTTGTGGTCCTTGACATTAAGGAGTTCTGAATTCTAACAAAATTCTGACCAGTTTTCAAAAAAATAACTGATTTTCCTACCTACTCATAAAGCACCTGTAGAGGATTTTTTAAATTTAAGTGCTAATTCCAACAGATAGAATCGTAGAATGGTTTGGGTTGGAAAGGACCTTAAAGGTCATCGAGTTCCAACCCCCCTGCCATGGGCAGGGACACCTCCCACTAGCCCAGGTTGCTCAAAGCCTCATTCAGCCTGGCCTTGAACCCCTCCAGGGATGGGGCATCCGCAGCTTCCCTGGGCAACCTGTTCCAGTGCCTCACCACCCTCACACTGAAAAATTTCCGACAGTGTAAATACATCAGCCTTGATTTGCAACATGAATGTGAATGGAAATGTAGCAGGGAATTGTGGTTTTTTAAATAAATCTATTTTTATGTTTGCATTTCAGCTCCAGCTGTATTGTGTGATCCTTAACATTTAAATATATACTGTTTTACAAAGTGTTAGATTCAAAATTGCTACCGGTAAAAATACCTCCCAGTCACCTGACATTAAAAGTTACCTGTACAAAGAAAGAAAGCATTGAGAAAACCTGCAGTGAGTAGCTCCACAGAAACCTCCATAGGCTGGTGGGGCAGTGGAACAGGTTTCCCAGAGAAGCTGTGGATGCCCCATCCCTGGAGGGGTTCAAGGCCAGGCTGGATGAGGCTTTGAGCAACCTGGGCTAGTGGGAGGTGTCCCTGCCCATGGCAGGGGGGTTGGGACTAGATGATCTTTAAGGTCCTTTTCAACTCAGGCCATTCTATGAACCTCAGTATTTTTCCGAAGGTATCACCTGTAAGGACACTGAGTCAGTCTTTGGCTTTTCTTCTGTATGTAAGAGTGACAGGTTGAGTTTTAAGCAGTGTGTACAGGGCAATACCACACAGTTCTGAAGCTCCTCAACCATGCTAAGGTTTCATCCACATCCTAGAGCTTATTCTCACTTAAGCTTACCCATATAGTTGGAAAAGTAGTTGGTTTACATACATTTGGCTTGTACAATGACTTCCACCTGAAGACAATCTGATTAGAAAATAGCCAGAGTCAGGAACGTGCACATCATTTTATATCCAGACAGCCTGGTCTAAAATGTCAGGACTCTGATCTGGCATACTCATTCAACTATACAAGAGGGCAGGAGCTCATCCTCAGGGAACTATAGGGCTAAGCAGGTTAGAGACCTTCACATGTGAACAAAAAGGCGGGTCAAGGTTCCCCTTCAAGCCTGAGAGCAGTTGGAAGGCATATACATTGGCATGGTCTTAGAGTTTTGAGTCCTGTCCACTCTAATAGGATTCACGTCTTCCCAGCCATTTCATCTGCTGACATTAGATGATGTGAGATGGAGTTGAAGCAACTCCATCCAACAGCTGGGCTTTTAAACAAGTAATTTTGCCATATTCTTTCAGTCTTTACTGAGCCCAGTTGGGAGGTTAGCTGTCAGAACTGTCAGCCAGCAGACTCTGAAGTGAAGTTCTTGTTTGTTGTGTAGGACTTTCAGGAGGAAAAGACCTGAGAGAAAAAAAGGTCTTGCACAGCGAAAAGGGGGAGTTCTTACTAGCTGATTGTGCCTTTGTTCAGAGAGCGGTAATGCAATGCTTCTGTTGTTAAAGTTATTCTCCAAAGTAATCTATGCTGTATGGTTTTTATTTCCTTTCCTCTTCAGTGTGTGCTGGATGTTGGACATGGAGAGGGAATGGTAATCACATTTCCTTCTTTCTGTAAAGTGTTAGGTCATTCCAGTCCTCTTGAGAAATAAAGAGGAAGGCCTTCTTTCTTACTCTATTTAATTTTTGTCTTTCGTTCCTTTAGGAACTCCGGAGTAACTGAGGATTGTTGTTAAATTTGGGCCAAGACATTAGTATCTCCTGCTCTAGTTTTCTTTTGTTGATTCTCCTTTAGTCTGAGTGTTTAAAGGGCTGATTAGACTACAGTTGTCTGGTGAGGGATTTCTTTAGCTTCTAACAGAGGGTGTAGCTATGGGGAACACTTTTCAGCCATTCCTTGTGATTTTCTGTCATAAGGTACCAAGGTGGTCCAGCCATATTTAAAGAATCTTGGATGCCGTAAGGAGCAAGCAACATCATCTTAGACAATGGGCTGGCTTTTAAAAGTGTCAGGCAATTAAGGATGCAGATAGACCTTTGAATATTCGCTATGCTGGTCACTCCCACGGTGTCACAGCAGTTGTAATTCTCAGTCCAAACTTTAAAGACTTTAAAGCAAACAAACTATATTCCAGATGAAAGGGACAGGAAAGAGAAAGGGAGGGTTAGTCCTACCTCTAAAGCTCTGCTGCCAAATCAGTTGTCACCTGTGTAGTTTCTGAATGCGTCTTTCTCTTAACTCAATCATTGCTTTAATGTGTCCAGCAGTGCAGCTGCCTTCCGTTCTGTTACAGCTGTTGACTGTGGCATTAACCACTGATATTGTTGACTTTTGTAGATCTCTACTTAAACCTGGAGCATGGTTTTTTGAGGGTCATAGAAAAGCAGCCAGCCCTTACAGCCCATCAAGGTAATGAATGTCTTTTTGCTGGGATGTATCTTCATGAAATGAGACATATATGAGCTTTTTTTGTCTTTTTCTAGAAATGTTTCCTTTAGGTGTGAGCTTTTTTTCAGCTATCATCATGAAAATTGTGTTTTCTTCTAATCCTAATAAGCTCTTTCAGAGTGAATTATTATTGTTTACTGATATTTGCTTTCTAGAATTGTTGATAAATTTTCTTTCTCTCTTCTTAAATATCAGCTGCTATGATAAGCGCTAAAATGTGTGACCATTGCTTTGTCAGTAACTCATGTTTTCCTTTATTATACCATTACTGCTATACTTCAGATCTCCTTGGTTCCCTTTAGTAATGGGAATGGCGCTGTGGGGATTTTGCTGTATTTCTATATGGCTTCCTTGATCACATTATAATTATTGTATAAAAAATGTGTTTTACTGATTTATTCAGTGTTTTCTCTTGATCCAGATGATCAGAACCCAGGATATTTAGGTGAGGATTGTAAACAGGTGCTGGGACCAGAAGAGAGGAATCCTTTTGTCAAGGATGTCTCTAGCAATGAGGAGCACCTAAAGCTAGTGTCTTTTTTAGATTTCTGGTGCTTGTAATTAATTTGGCTAGAGTCTTCGGGAGAGTCTTTAGCTAACCTAAAACTTGACCATACTCTTCTTGCACACATTCTGTATCAATTCTAGCACAATGAGGAAATAAGAAGAGTAGGTGCTCTACTAAGAAGAATGTAAATTTATGTCTACCACCAGCCATGTGTTGGTTTTATCCCAATTATCTCCCTTTGAAAATGGGAGATAGTGGAAACCTCAACTTTGTTCCTGGTTCTGTGTGGACAAATGAAGGAGTAATGCTCCGCCGACTTCAGCGAAATGTGAAACTAGTTAAAATGAGGACAGGATCAACCCCCCTTTTCCTCTACAGTATGAGACTATAAAGCCCATTCAAATCGGTGAAGGGTACCAATGACTTTGGTGACCTTTGGATCAAATTCATAAACCTTTGTAGTAACTTAATTAAGACCACAAATACAAAAACATGTGTTCTGTTCTCTAATCCAACATTGGTCTTCCTAAAATTGAAAAGTATGATCCCTTGCCAATTTTATTGTATCAAAAATACAATTTTGATATTTTGTTCTTTTCAGACCTTTTTTCTTAACTGTATAAAGCCTGTTTCTCACTTGGTCTCAAAATCTCTTTTGATGATGTGCACTGCTTATGTTATTAGCAATCCTAATTTCATAATCACTGTTGAAAATGAAACCCACAAAACTTGCTTTTATCTTACTCCTTTTATTCATGTTCTTTACTAAAAATGGCATAATCAAAGATAAGAAAAAGTATACTGTCTTTTAGCTTGAGCAGTTTGAAGTGTCTTTGTCGCATCTTCCATTAGCCAGCTAGAGTTTTGGTGTCTGGTTGAACTCATTGCTCGCATTCCTCAAATAATCAATTAAGAATGATGGCTACCTCCAGAAATAATCTGTGCTCTTCAAATGCCCGCAATGGGTGCAATGCCTTGTCCACTGGAGGCTCCTGCCTCTGTCAGCTGGAGGATGCACCATCTAATCTGAGACAGATAAAATTCAATAGAGGAAAATAGGCAGCAGCTTTTTCCATTTTTTGCTTCTCAGCATGAAACACATAACAAGTGGCATTGCCCACTATTTATTTGCCACCATCTTCCACTGCTTTAGTATATTGATTTTATTGTCTCTTTCTGTACCTGTTAGCAAAATTTGCTTATGCTATGTTCTTAAATTGCATTTTTTTAGTAAAATTGATGACATCATATTTAATATTCTATTACTTTATGTGAACTTTTTTTTAACTGGGCTAACTACTGCTTACTGGTAGTAGAATTAAAGCACCAGCCAAAAAGTCTAAAATTGAGTTACGAGTTCTGGGTTAAGGGGTTTTTGGTTGTTTCCTTAGTTGTAATTTAAAGGGCAGGAAGGCCAGGACCAGGCTGAGAATTCCAGATGAAATGCTCATTGGGAAATGAACTTTTGCTTATAGTTCAGAAAACTTACTGAAAACTTCGTCCCTTTTATATACTTAATACAGGCAATGAAGGTGTAAGTCTCTCAAAAACCATGAATGGCATAGTTTCAATTAATGAGAAAAGCTGGGAAAACCTGTCCAAAAATTAGTTGAAATAATAACACAGAAAAGTGGCTGAAAACCCAAGCTTCTTTGTATGTCTTCTGTTTGGGCTTTCTGTGTCTCCCTTAGAGGTCTCTTGCATTCTCATGCAGCTTGTTCATTTTATTGAATGCTAAAGCCTTTTACCACCTGCCAAAAGGTTTTATTTTGGGGTTTCCTCTTATGTGGGAGGGTGGTTTCCTCCTTCCCTTCGTGCTAGTTTCATTGCTATCTTTAGGATTCAGAGCCTACTGGAGACCTTCCTGTCTCCCTTTTATTACACAGTCTCCTCCTTCCTTAGTGCGAGTTCCTGCTCCTGGGGGCAAAGAGGAAAACAAGAACTGAAGCTGCCTTTTTGAGCTGCCTGGCTGATGCAGCCGGCTTTTGTTTCAGACAGTGGAGTCAGTTCCTGGAGTGCAGGGCTGTGTGTACTCAGCAGAAGCGTTCCCAGAGTGGGTGTTTTTAGGAACAGTTCCTGTGTGAAGGTGCACATAGCTGCCCAGTGCTTTGGCTACAGAGTGCAAGGGGCTTCTGAAAAAGGCTGCTGAAACCTGTAGCATTTACTCTAAAAGCCGTTTATGCCTCTCTATTTGTTAGTCTTTTACCTCAGCACATTAATCCATCTTGCTCTGCCACTGTTAAGACATCTATAGCCATAGCCTTTTATTTTCTTCCTTTTATGGGAACTTTCAGATGTTTACTTTTTCTATGGGCATATTGATTTCCTATCTTTACCTTTCTTCCGCTCTAGAGAAAAAGAACTGAAATTGGAGGTGTTATCTTTGCAGAGGGATAGTATTGCATCTTTTTTTTTTTTCCCTGAGAGCAAAATAAAGTGGATGCCAGTCTGGGTTTTTCAGCACAGCTCTCAAGGATGCAGGGAAGACAGCTGCAGTGGGATGTGAGTATCCAGGAGCCAAGCGAGCCATGAACACGACAGGAGGAGGCAGCAAGCCCCGGTCAGGCACCTCCGTATCAATCTCTGCTGTGGAGCTCTTCAGGTACCTGCCATCACCTCTCCTTGAAGTAGATGCTACATGGGGGAAACAAAGGGTTCTGCCTTTTACCTTCAGCCTCTGCCTGCTGGGAGTGAGAGCAGTTTCTGCCTGAGGAGCGTGCAGTCCTGTTACTGCGTGTCCTAATTTGCTGTACAGCTGAGCCTGGGACCAGAGGCAGTCTGAATGTGGAGGGCGCAGGCACAGGGAGTTGTGCTGGGTGTCAGATCACCTCCTGAGAGCTCTGCCAGGATCCATGTCAACCACATTATGCCTCTGCTGAGTGCATTTCTGGCTTTCCTTTTTTATTTTTTTTTTTTTAACCACTGGCATTACACCAACCAGCATGTCAGGTAGTAATAGGAATTATTTTATTTGTGATTAGCTCATCTCTTGGACTCTGAGATGTTCTAATCTCTATCACCCAGCTCTCTTTGAAGCTGTATCGTTCTTTGGTTTATTTACTCTCCCTCTGTAATTGAGAACTTTATTGTTGATCGCCATGAAAAATTGTCAGTGCTTAAAAATAAATGATCCATCTTCCATCCCTTCAGTGCATCTAGTTTTTATGACTATAGGAGTCTAATGAAAAATTGAAATGGGGATGAGGAGGATGAGGGTGTCCTAGGGTGTTACCTAAATGTCTGATATACAGCTGAAAAGGGATGCTGGGATTTCTGTTCCGGAAAGCGCCAGTGAAACTGCCCATTTCTTAGCATTGGGTATTTTAATTATATTCAATTCCAAACTCCAAGTACAGCATTACAGAGAGAGGTCAGTGGTGCCCATTTTTAACAGCAGAACAGTGCAACATAACACAGCAGCTTGAGCTGGCATTCTCCTGAAAAATAAGAGGGCTGTGTGAAAGAATTTCAAGCAGGAGACACACGTATCTCCTCATTTAGAAAGCACGGCATTGTACTTCTGAATAAACACAGTTTTCCATGTTCTGTCCGTCACAGATGCACACGCATGCACACACCCTAATTGGATAAAAACATAAACAGTAAATTAAGGATATGATTAAAAATTAAACAGCCACTGCAGAAACCATCAATAGCAAGTGCTTATTAACTTACATCTAACAGCATGCTGGTGTGATAACTTCAAATTGGCTGCTGAAACTGATTTGCAGCAAATAAGGCCAGCTTTCCAAAAGGGTATTTCTTGGTTTCAGTAATCAAACCCTCAGCTCTGATTGCTTGTTTCATTCCCTCACAATTTTTGCCAGCCTTTTTAAGTAACTGATAATATGCATTACTTTCTTGAACTATAGTGGGTGATATGCTTAATCCTTCACCTCTGGTTATCAAGAATGAGACAGTATGGGTCTGATCCAGCTTTGTCCCATCTCATGCATTGTGAGACTTCTACGATTTGCCCCTCTTCTCCATCCCCTTTTTCTGCAGGGCTTCAGAGCCCCTCTCCATTCTGTGCCCCACCTTGCTGGCTGTTTATGCACGTGCTGCATGATCAGCTGAAGGGCAAAGCTGGTTTGTACATACTGACCTGCCCGTCTGAGTACCACATCCACACCTGCACACCTGTGATCTGCAGACCAGCTCCATCTGGTGCTGCATGGCAGAGGCTGCGGTTTCTGGAAGGGGCACCCCCCAGCTCCAGGGTCCCTTTCCATCCCCTCTCATAACATTTAAGCCCTACTCTCTTCTCTGACTTGCATATCAGTAGACGAGATGTTTGGCTGTCTTGCTCTGGAGTCAGTGTGGTTTCGAGCTGGAGCAAGTCATTCTCGGTAGGACTGTCATAGCCTGGGTTCGACACTGGCAGCTCAATGTTAGCTTTAAACATTTAGGGGGAAGTTGAAACAAGGTTAAAGAGCTCTCAAAATTGGGGCTTATCTGGCAGGGGTGAGCAGAGCACAATCTTTTCCAGTGAGCTCTGTCTTCTTGTATGTTTGCTTTTCAGGTGGGTTGGATAATACAGATGTGCGATCAGTATATGGTACAAAGGAGCTTTTGCGTACTTGTTTCCTGCTGTCGTATGGCCAAAACTGAGCACTGCTCACTCCAGAGAGCAGCTGGGCTTTGTGCTTGTTGTCTGGGTCTCCTGTGTTCATTTAGGCTGGGGACCTCCTTCCCTCTTTTCTCCTGCCAGTCAAAAGCGAGAAATGAATGGGTGTTACCCGAGTTAAAGATCTATAGCCCGCCCAATATCAGTGGGTTGTATATAACCTATAAAAAAAACTTTAAATCTACATTCCTGTGAGAAAGTAGCACATCCCCTGAATGGCTGCCAAACTCCTTGACTGTGGCTGCAGGTGGCTCAAATGTGTTTTTTGTTAAAACACAGCTGGAAGAGTATTTCTGTCATGAACACCTCAGCCCTGTCAGCTGTTTCTGTGTTTGCTCTGCTCCAGTTGGTGTGGTCCGTGTTTGGAGCCATACAGAGTGGGCAGCTCTTTGGTAGCCGCTAGCATTCTAGTTCAGTGTTGGCCACAGCCACGCTTTGGGGAGCTGGACAGATGAGTGGCAGATACTGGAGCAGCTGTTTGTTCGGGGTTGCCTTCGGTTGGTCAGACCACTGACTTGTGTTTTGCAGGATATGAAGGCTATCCTGACCGGGATATTCACGGTAGGAGTTGCTGGGTGTAGCAGGAGAGTAGTCTGAGAAGGGATGCTGTAGCTCTAAGAAAGTAGTGGAGGATGTAATAGGTGTGAACCAGGTCTGAGATGCAGAGCAGGGTGCCTGCAGCTGCTGAGAGCCACTGCTGGAGCCAGGGTTCTGGGTCAGGTGGACTCAGGATGGGCTTGACTCTTGCTTTCCATGCTTTGCTTCCAGACTTTGCTGATGCCTTTCCAATATAGTTGCATCCCTGTCCCAGCCACCACTTCTCAGACTGTGGAGAGAAGGGAGTGGAAGCCAAGGGTCGCAATGTGCCCAGGTGTAAGACAGGGAACAAGGCTGGAAACCCACTGGCTTAGGCTGTAGAGCTGAATTGCTGTCAGCAGCAGAGGGAAGCCTCTCCAAAACAGTCTCAATAGTGCAGAGAGCAATTTGTTTTCTTCTTGATGTCCTGAAGAACAGATGCATCTGACATATTTATTGCCTTGTGCTGTCTTGTTTTATCAGATCTAGGTGCTTGACAGATGTGCCAAACAAAAAATAAAATTAAACCATGCCTGCTTGTATGGGTTTTAGCATCTCCAGTTCCTATTTAGAACTATTCTATTTATTGTCTGACTTACCCTGTGTATAAATGAGGAGGTATTTTCATTTAAAATTAAGGGAAGACAGAGACAAATAAATTGCTACAAGTGCAGACCAATCTTGTGAACTTTAAAAGCATTATTTGACGTCTTCAGCTTTTTGGTTCAGAGCTGTGACTGAGATAGGAAAAACATCAAACTCAATGAAAAGAGGGCAAGTTGAACCATACTGGAAGTAGTGAAGCAAGATTTTGTACATGTTAAAGCTTGAGTAGCTTGAAATTTTAAAACCTGTGTTACAATTGCAAAAGCATGAAAGAAAAGTTTTTTTGAAGCCAGCAACATGTTTGCTCAAAAGTTGTTGCAACATAGTTCTGAATATTAAGAGCTGATTTTATTCACATCTACCCCATTTCTGCTTCTTCCCCCCAGCACCCGTTTGGCTTCTGTGGGAGATGAGGCAGCAAATGCTTCGGTGTGGTTTTTCACAGCAAGCACTCTGTTGTGGTTTTTTTATCCTTCCTCTTTAAAAAAATCAAAGAACTAAAAAACTGTGTTGGCATACTGCAGTATTTCCAACAGTTGCAAATGGTGCAGTGCAAAAGTGGATATGAAATAATTAATGTTATTTTTAATTTAAAACTGTGCTACGCATTTACTTTTTAAAAGAAAAGTCCATTGGATTTATTGGAACTTCAGACAGCATAGTAAAATTAGATCTTACAGGTTCCTGTAATTATTTAAATTAATATTTTTCAACGTATAACAGTGAATATTTGCTGCTGCAATGCAAAGGAAATCAGACAACAGAATTGGTGAAAGTCACTGGTTAAACACCTGTTGTTGAAGAGCTAAACTCGTTTTTGACTTCTGCAGGTGCAGAGATAATATCTTTTTCATGTTTGTTCAGCTATTTCAATTCAGTGACTAGTTCATTCAAAAGTAAGAAACCACTTGGGAGAAAAAAAAACTGAAAGGCTTGTTTTCGTTTTTTAATCTATAAACAAAATCTATTCAGTAGAGAATAAGTTCTACCAGTTCTGAGAACTTGAGAAATATGGTAAGCAGAACTAAGTAAGCCATACAGTTCATCAAGTTAAAGTAATGCCTCCTTGCTTAATGAGACTGATTACTTAAAAAGTATAATGATAAGCTTATTTTTGCCTTGATTATGTAGCTTATTTGCAAAATACTGTTCTTCAACATTTTTATTGCATTTCACTTTTACACATGAAGATCTGCTTTACAACTAAAACTTAACATGAATATCAAAGAAAAAAAACCCTAGTCAACCCTAATCAACAAAACCTATCATTACGCATGCCCAAGTATAATGAGAATGTAAGGACTGAAAATCCCTCACAGCATCCTTTTGGACAAGTTGTCCAACTGTGGGATGAGTGGGTTCACAGTGAAGAACGGGCTGAAGGTCAAGGCTCAAAGGATTGTTTCCTGAATGGGGCTATATCTGGCTGGTGACTGGTCACCAGCAGTATTTCTCAGGGCTCAATTCTAGGGCCAGTTATGTTCAATATATTTATCAATGATCTGGATGCGGGAGTTGAATGCACCATTAGCAAAGTTTGTTGATGATA
>NW_010101891.1:0-10238 GCF_000699245.1 Pterocles gutturalis
TTTGAGTGCAACCATCCAGCCAATTCCTTTCTCTAAGGACAAGGTCAGGCTGAAGATGCATCTTAATTTCATTCTGGGCATGACCACTCTGCTGCTCGTGACTTTCTTAAAAGTAAACCTGCTTTCCTAAAAGTAAATTCAGTTCTTCTGGGTTTTTCTTGTTGCATGCAGATTCCTGATCTGCAATTTGGTGTTGCTTTCAAGCTCCTTAGTAACTAAGGTGTGAATTGCAAGAAGAGGGAGAGAGGCAGGCCTGTGCTTTGTTCCCTTGCGAAACAACAGCACGAAGGAAGGTGGTCAGTGGTCCACTGAAAACAGGACCCAAGCTTGTGCCGCTTGGAAGCTGAATGTACTGTGTGGTAAGTGACTGAGCTCGGAATTGGGAGATTTCCCTTTAACAGCTCTAAATACAGCAGCTTCATAGAACTCTGGAGTAGTTAAAATGTCTCCTAGGGAAAATATTAGTGCTTAAGGGCTCGCAGGCTTGAGCACTACTAAGTAGCATCTGCAGTGCAGTGTATGATGTGTAGCATGCTATTTACTGAATGTCTTCACAGTTATTCAACACTTCATCATGGTGGTTGCTTGTTCTGTCACTGTCTGGTTTTTTTTCTTTAACGTGTTCTAATTTAAATTTGAATTTGTTAGGCTGACTTTGCAAACCTCTAATCATTTTCAGTGTTACCTGTTAAAACTACAGGACAATTACAGTTGTGGAAAAAAAGCACATTATTATTACTGCCTATCTCATGATGTAATCCTGCTAATATATTTACTTCAGTGAAACTAAAGTAAGTACTTTAGTTGTCAAATGCAGCTAACCACTTTTAGAAAAGAGAGAAGAAGCCTGCTGGGATGCAGCATCAGCCTTACTGGCTTTGCCTTGACCTTAGGATGAAATGTTACTCTCAGAAGCATAATTCTTCTTTCTTTTCTTTCATCAAGCAGAAAACAATTAGTCAAATGGTCTTTTCTGCCTTGACAGGTGGTTTATCATAGCCTCAGACTTCTGTGCTTGGAGTCAAATAGTTTTTGGTATCTAAAGCCTGGATTGCGAGATAGACCTGCTAAAGAGGAGAGGAGCTTCCTCCTGGAAGTCTCATCAGTACTTCGATAGATAACTGCGCTGGCTTGTGGTGGGGGGCCTCTCTGGTAGGAGTGAAACAGAAACTGTAGTAAATCAGTACATTGAGCTAATAAGAAATTAATTACATTAGTTTCTTTCGTGTCTGGAAGACTGCGAACATTGCATCTTTGACACACTGGAATACAATGCCAAGGTGTTGGAAAGGGAAGAGTGTAATTAACATTTTCAGTAGCTAATGAAGGAACATTTGATTTTCGCAGTCAGTGGATAAGTTGACTGAAGATGTTTGTTTCTAACTTATTTTCCTTGCACTCTCTGAAACTGTAAACAATAGTAGTATTTTCTCAATTTAAGTATGAGTTGAGAGTCTTAATATTCAGAATTTGAGAAGAAACTGGATTTTTTTATACTACCTACATGATTCGTAGGCAGTCATTTTCATTGCTCATTAAGCTTCTGAGGAGACTTTTTGGGATTTAAAGACTGCAACATTCTGTGAAGATATTTAAGAAATACTTTGCTTGGTCCAAGCTAGTTTGGTCTTTGAATAGATATTAATGGTTGGTAGGTCTAAAAAGCAATTTAAACAGGTAGCACTCCTCTTAAGAATTCTAAGGCCTTGGAGTACTCTGGCATTCACATGGGAAGGGAAAAAATACCCAGTTTAATGGTTTCATGGTTTGTGGCAAATGATCTGTGTAGACAGTGGTCCAAAACGGTGCTGTTAGTAGCCTAATGAAATGCGGGGTAAGGTTTCCTTTCATTCGCAAGGATCGGCGTGTCTATCAAAATGAATTTTATCTGAGGCTGTAATGACACCTTAGACAATTTGAGTGAATGAATCAAGGGGATAGTATGCATTGCTTACACAGTCTGCATGGGAATAGGGGATTGCTTTTCTTTGTTAACAAACAGCAGCAGAAACAAAATAATGGTGGGTGTGGTGTTTATAAATAAGACAGTTAAATGTAAAACTGTGTCCTGGGTTCTGCTGAGACAGAGTTAACTTTCTTCATAATAGCTAGCATGAGGTTGTGTTTTGGATTTGTGCTCAGAAGAAAGCTGATAAAAAGTGATGTTTACGTGGCTGCCAAGGTCTGCAAACAGGAGAAGCTGGGAGGGGAGCACAGCCCTAGTTACCAGCCCAGGATTTGATCTTAGGTTCAGGATTGAGACCCAGAGTGGCCAATATTCCATAACATACACGTCGTGCCCAGTATGTAGGTGAGGACCCTCTGGAAGATCGGCCCTTTTGGTTCCGGATCTCTCTTGCTCCGGGTCATCTCGCTCCAGGTGGTCGTTCTCTCAAGTCCTTCCCCCCTGCCCCGGTCAGCTCTCGGTCTGGGACGCTTAGACTGTTATCTCCATTCCGTGAGTGCGGTTTCGGGACTCTCCCTGCTCTGGGATCGTTAGCTGGGAACAGGCTGAGCCTTGGTCATCGGGTGGGGGGACAGTGTCACTGTGTGTCACTCATTTGTATATTTGTATGTAGTATTATTTTCAATATTCTTGTAGTTATTAAATTGTCCTTATCTCAACCCATGAGTACTTTTTCCCCTTTAATTCTCTCCCCTGTCCTCTGGTGGGGGGCATTGGGTGTGTGGGTATATGTGAGTTGGCCCCCAGCCAAGGGCAAACCCATCACAAACTGCCTATAGAATCAGTTGATATTTTCCTCTGTTGGCCTCTGTAAGTCTTCCCTGGTAGAGTATTAAGAGGATTAAAAAAGTAGAATATGACCTTTAAGCCTCTAAAGTATCTTCAGAGAGCGATTAATTGCTTAATAGTGAGAAATGAAGCATATGGCACTTGATAAAGGCATGTTCTTGGTGTAAGTAATTTTACTGGTGGTTATTTAAAGTGGAGATCTGATATAACTGGAGATAGAGATAGGCAGAAAACTTCTTCCTTTCTGCTGTCAGTTGTCTTCACAAAATAAAGTCCTGTAGAGATACTATAATAATTAAAAATGGAGCCTGTATTTCCCAAAAAGCTAGAAATGCAAGTGATAAACCTCCATGAGCACTCTTCCCCTTCACTTTGGGAATATATAACATTGTAAGACATGTGCTTGTCTATGCCCAGTCAAGCGACTGCGTTTGTGTGTTCTTATGCAAAAGGATAATATCTGCCCAGAATTTGAAGATTAAATATAATAGAGAAGAGGTGCTGAGGACAGTCCATTGCTAAGCTTGTGTTTTCCAGTTGCTGTGGGGAGCATGAAGTACTCGTTTGCTGGCTGTCGTTACCTTCAGCGCCAATAGCTGCGTTTTCCCCACTGGTACCTACATGGTCCACAAATGGAGGGAGATTTTGATGTGTTTTGAGCCAAACCTCTGGAAACCCCTGAAGGCTAAGGTGGATCCCTGAGCTAGTCTGGGAGGCAGTGGAACATGTGCTGCATCTACTGACATGCTCTTTGTGGGGCTGAGCACTCATATGTGAGCTGGAGCTTCTCCTGTGTCCCACACAATAGCAATCCCAGTGGCACCTCATTTCCTGGCAAGCTGGAAACAGGAGGAACTTAATCATTGTTGCCAGGACATCGTTAGTGTTGCCAGGAACCCTAATCAAATAAGGTTCAAGGTTTCATACTGGTGTGATGAATGCAATACACGTGGTTTAGATTGAGGGGGAAGGTTGATTTTTGGGCTTGGTTCTCCAAATATTTCCTCTGTTCTTATCAGTGTGACGTCTTTTGTGCCAGCATCTTCCCATGTGGACACAGCTCTCTGGCTGTTCTGTTGACATTTTCATGATGGGTTGGGTGTGCCTGCTAACAAGGGGAGATAAAGCTGGGTGGTGTGCGTTAGAATATTGCTGCCAGATGTGACATCCAGCAGCTGCACAACAGCATCCAGAAACCTGAGGGTGGAGCAGAGTATCAAAGACTCCTCCTTCCTTTGCAAAGCAACAGCTGGTGGTGTTTGGTGGGTTGTGTGGATATGGGGTTGTTTTTTCTTCTTTTATCTTTTTCCCCCCCCTTTTTTCTGTTGAGTCTCTGGAAACACATTCGCTTGCCTTCCTGATCAGCACGTGGCTAGCAAGCGTTAATTTAACCGCTCAGCTTCAGCTTGCCTTGACTTTTCCACCCTATTCATTCTGGAATATGGGATGGTAGGTGGCAATTTGGTGATCCTTATTCTTTTTCAGACTAGCTTGCTGGAAGCTGTGGTGTGGCTGTGTGTGTTTGTTTGTTTGTTTTATTTTTTTTTCTCCATTTGAGGTAGCTAAGGTGTTTGGGAGGAAATAGGTGAGTGCTTAGGACCACAAGAGTGAAACATTAATGAAAAAAGAAAAACAAAACACAGAATGGTTGATGTACCTGTAGCTCCAAGCTGTCATGTAAATTAAAGCACCAGAGGCCCTTCTTTCTAACTGATGGAGATTTGGAAGCATCATCACAGTGATCTGTGCAAGTGAGGCTTTCTCAGGAGCTCTTAACACTTGATAAAATCTTTGTCATCCTTATAGTAGCAGAGATCTGTAATTCCTTTCCTTAAAATAAAAGGGCATGGATATGGCCTTGCTGGTGAAATGTAATCACAGTCCTGCAATCAGCGTATGTGTGTTAATGGTGTTTGTGATGTAAACATAGAGCAGATAAGTAAGACACTGTTTTGTTTGCTTGAGGCATTTAGACCGCAGAAGTTAGTGGTCGGTCCGATTCCTTTAAGAGCAGATCAGTTTTCTGTTGATGATCAGGGTTTAAACAAAAATCTTATTGCGGCATTAGCAAAGGAATTGGTTTGGAATTTATACCCAAGATTGTTTTAAGATAAATGCTAACTGTTAAAAATGTCCATACAACAATCACCTCTTCACGTTAGAATTTTTTGCCACATTAAGTAGCACAAACTCAGAAAATTGTGTAGCAAGTCTCTACTTCTAAAGACATATAGACGAATTGAGGTTTAAAACAAAGCTCACAACACCCCCAAAATAAAAAGCCTCTGTGCTCCAGGAGCTCCCAAGAATGTAACTCTGGTCTGCAGTGACATCGAGCACTGATCAATACTTGATGAATGCATTTCAGTAGTCGTGCTACTCAGCTAAATGTTTTTTCCTAACAAATTATTATATGTGTTTAATGGCTGTAGCAGAGTGAATGTGATTTGATGCATTCCTGTGTTAAATTCAAATAGTGAGAAGTGGTTATTTTCGTGTACTCTAGACTTTGGGAGCTACTGAAAGAACATGTTTTTGATGTGATTAACAAGGTGGCAATGTCAACACACACTCGTTAAATGGGAATGTATTGCAGAGCTGATTTTTTCTTTTTATTTACTAGTGGGACTTCCTAAACGGTTGTTGATTGTATGCAGTAAGAGTTGTGAAGAGAATCAGCAGTTAAGCATCCCATTTTGCAGTTGTCACCACATTCCTTCTGCCCCAACTTGAGGCAGTGGCTTGAGTGATGGTATTGCACCTGGGAATGTCAACCAAGTACTGCAGATTTAGAAGCTACTAGGTGCTGCAGGTGCTCACATGCCTCTCCCAGGGTCGTTGCAGAGAGACCAGGGCTTGTGAATGCATCTGAACCGACAGTGTCTTTAGCTTGAACAACAGCTGGTGGTGATGAAGCACATATGCAGCTGCTTCCAGGGCTTGGCTTGGTGGGCTGGCAGATGGTCAGAGGCAAGAAAGTAAGAGGAGAGTGGAAGGGATGTTCAAGTCTTAAACCACTGCAGCTGTTGAAGTGACTGCATGTCAAAAGCTCTTAAACACAGGCCACTGCAGTGGGTGGTGTGCGTCTGGGTTGGTGGCTCATCTTCCCTGAGTGCTGCGGGTTTCCCATGTTGAAACACCTCTCACTCATCAGGGATCAGTAGGACTGTCCCCTGGATGGAGTGTGGCACAGGGCCAAAGCTGGAGCCTGAAGTGTGTGATGTACAACGTGGGCCACTCTGCCACTTCTTTGTTACCAGAGAAAGACCGCAGCTAGATGTGGGCTGAGTTAAAGGGCTGGCCAGAGGGGGCTAAAGCAGGCAGAGCAAAGCTCGTTGAAAAGTGGGATTGGAAATGCTCCTCAGCCCTTTCAAAACCACCATGTGCGGTCACAAAGTGCTAGACGGTTATGTCAGAGGGAGAAAGAACTGCTTTGTGGTTAAGGCACCGGGCTGGTGTCAGATCTGGTTTCACCGCTGTAAACTTCTTGTTTGTCTCAATCTCCCATGCTTCCCTTATGGAGCAGAGGTGATCATGCTTCTCCCCTTCCTCACTGGTTTTGCCAGCTTTCTGAGGCAGGGAGCGTTCATTGCCCTGTCTGTAGGACAAGAGGGCTCTTGTGACCAGTCAGTGTTGTATTCCCACCTGACAACATGGGGCAAAAGCATACTGGCCAGCCTGGTAAGGAGAGTGTTCATATAAGAAAGGGAAGTGTCACCTCCAGTGCACGTACAGAAGCACATGCAGCCTGGAAAAAAAGCAGGAGCTAGCCCTGTATGTGCAGTGATAGCTGTGGCTCTGCTGGAGTAACTCTTCCAACAGGGTGGGACAGCATGCAGGACTGGGCTGCTATGGTGGACACATAGAGGTTCTTCAGGACAGATAGGAAGGTGGGGATTGAGGGAGGTTTTCCTCTAAGTGAAGGAGCAGTTTGAATGTATGGAGCTCTTCTGTGGGACAGATGGCAGGCAGGTAGAGAGCTTGTGGGTCATGATCTGGGATAGGTTAGTAAGAGGGCCATCATGATGGGAGTTTCTGACAAATCACCTGATGAGGATGAGGAAGCAAACTCTTTAGACAACTTGAGGAAGTCTCTGGCTCACAGCCTGTGGTTCTTATGTGTGACTTGAAGGGTTTTTGGCATCTTCTGGAAGTGTGACGTGGTTGGATTCAAATTACCCAGGACATCTCTTGAGAATATTGGGGTTATTCGGCCTGGAGAAAAGAAGGCTCCAAGGAGACCTAATAGCATCCTCCCAGTACCTCAAGGGGGGCGGTACAGGAGGGATGGGGAAACACTCCTTATCAGGGAGTGAAGTGACAGGACAAGGGGTAATGGATCTAAACTGCAAGAGGGCAGATTTAGATGAGACATTAGGAAGAAACGTTTTCCTGTGCAGGTGGTGAGGCAGTGTCCCAGGTTGCCCAGCAAAGCTGTGGATGCCCCATCCCTGGAGGGGTTCAAGGCCAGGCTGGATGAGGCTTTGAGCAACCTGGGCTAGTGGGAGGTGTCCCTGCCCATGGCAGGGGGGTGGAAATAGGTGATCTTTAAGGTCCTTTCCAACCCAAACCATTCTATGATTCTGTGAATATCAGGCTTAATTTCTTGATGCAGACCTTGGAGGGGTCAAACACGTGTGACACATGATTGTATCTGTCTATTCACAAAGAAAGCAGAAGTGACTGAAAGAGCGATAAAGGTAGCTTTGGTTCTAGCCACCATGAAATAGAGGAGTTTAAGATCTTTAGGGGAGTGAGAAATGTAAGTAGCAAGGTGACAGACTCTGGACTTCAGGCAAGCAGGATTCGGCTCATTCAGGCAACTGGTGCCAGCTTAACACTTAAGCTCTAAAATGCAGAAGAGCTCATGATAACTGGGCAGGACAATCTCTTCCAAGTGCAGGAGAAGTCCTTACTCAGAAAAACAAGCAGATGTATTGAGAGACCAGACTACCTAGGCAGGAAGCACATGATGGAGCTCCAAGGCAAAAAAGGCCATATATAGGAGGAGGAAGCAGTGAAAGAGGAATTTGGAGACATCATCCAACTGTGCAGTCCTGGTGTTACAAAAGCTCAACTGGTGTTGATATGTGCAAGTGGTGTTAAGGGTCACAAGAAGAGTTTCTACCACCTACACCAGTAGGAAAGGGCTGAATGAGGAAAGTGTGAGCCTGCTGCTGAGTGGGGTGGGTGAATTAGTGGCAGTGGGCACAGGTAAGGCTGTGTGAGTACTTGTGTCTCCTGTGCCTCAGTTTTCACCAATGAAGTCTCACAGGCCCCTGTACTTAGTGGAGGGGTTCAAGGAGGACAAGAAGTCTTGCCAGGGGCCAAGGACAGAGTCACGGACTACTTGAGAGCTCAGCCTATGCAAGCCAAAGGAGATTGTGCCATCTCCACCCTTTGAGATTATCAAGACCCAACTGGATAAAGACCTGAGCAAACTGATCCCATGGCTGGCCCTGCTTTGAGCAGGAGGCTGATCTTGACCCCTGAAGGTCCCTTCCAGCCTGAAGAGGTCTGTGGTCCTGTGTAGTGTATGTAGTTGGGAGGGTTCTCTGCAGTCATTTAGCTCACTGTTTCACTTTGAAGTGTGTTGTGTAACTCTGGTGTTAGGGGATAAATTGCTTTGGGTCTTTGTATAGGAGGAAGCTAATTTTACAGCATGTCACAGTACGTGTTTGGCCTTCCCTTACAGAAGCTGTCACAGTGTGTGAAGTTAAGCATGGTTGGAGTAATCCACCCTTTAGAGGATTGTGTACCCTGGTCTCTTTAGTGGTATGGTCAGTTCAGTGGGAGGCTGTTCCATGCGCTCGCCACTGGCTCCAAAACCCATCATGGTGCTGAGGTGGGCTCCATGTGGAGCCTCTCCACTCGTGCTTATGACCACTTGTCAATAAAAGATTGCTTGAAGTCGCCAGCAGCAGTTGGTCTGCACAGATCTTCTTGTCTGACGGGGTCAGTCCCAGCGTGAGGAGCTGGGTAGCTGCTCCCCTGATCTCTCCTTTGAGTGTCACCTGCGTGATGCTGTAGTCATCTTGCTTCTGACTCCTGAACTTTTGCCCCCGTGTTGTTGAGAAGCTTCTGACTCCTGCTGCAAAGGACTGAGTTCCAGTGATGAATGGAGTTCGCAGTGATAGTTTGCTTGTAAAATACTTTGGGAGCCTTCCCAGTGAGAGGCTCTGTATCAGGATGCGAGAAGCTGAAGTGTGAATCACTGCTGTGCCTTCTCTTGCCAAGCTTCCCACGCTGAGGCTGCAGAGCTTCAATTCCAAAGAGTTCCGGTTTTTCTCAATGGGCTTGTGAAGAACAGCTGCTATTTTTTTACGCGAGTAGCTATGAAGAAGTTGCACCTATCAGGCTATAGCTAAGATGCTCTCCTGATTTCAGGCTAGTTTTTAAAAGCTATTTTTAGATTGCAAGGCCTTTAAAGGCCTTTTTTTAGGATCGTGTGATAAGGAGGAGCTCTCCCTCCCCCCAAGGGAAGGATGGAAGAGGGAGAATGGGGTCAGGTCTCCCTTAGGACTACAGCACCGGTATGCAGTCTGCAGCAAAAAAACTTAGTTGTAAGTGCGTTTTCCTGATGCCCCTTTCTCCATATGTCGAATTTTTTTTTTTGAATGCAGTTCAGCTGTCTATGGTGTTACTTCTAGCAGTGTTTCCTGATAATTTTGAAGGCATTGTATCTGTTAATATATTTTTTTAAGTGTTTCTTTCCTCATGTGTGTGATTATAGTCTTGGGAATTTTCTTCCAGTGTTCTGCCAATGTCTTTAACATTTGTTTTACTTTAAAAAAAAAATTCATAACGGATGTATTTCCTGGTTTTTAACTCTGTAATAGGAAGAAAGGAACTACAGTTTTCCCATCTCGGTGATAGCCTGAAGCAGGATGTGTGGCATACAACAGACTTTCACCAGGAGCAGGAAATTAGCTGGCTATGAAATAGGGAAAGTTCACCAGAAGTCATTGCTCTTCATTTATTTATAAGCAAAGCTTTGAATTTATAGGCGAAAGGACAAATTATATAATAAATGGAGTCTCCCTGCCTGTTAGCATGCGGTGTTTAGCTACCTGGGTTGACTGTGACTCTAGTAACATCATGCAGCCTTGTATATTAACAGTGCTATTGTTGAGCTCTGTCTCTTCTCCCTTTTTTTTAACGAATGATGTTGTAATGCTATGAAATTTAGTACTGATGCATGTTTTCATGGCCGGATTCTACTGGGTTTCCAAGTGGTGTGTGGTAGGAGTGTACAGAATTTACCCAGATATATCCTGTCAGCTTTTTGGTCCTTGTTCTTTCCAGTGCCTGGAAATGGGAGATAAAGCAGCTTATCTTCTTTGAGACCTGTGCTGCATTCAGAGCTGCTTCAGAAAAGAAAAGGAACCTTCAACAATTTTTCTAAAGTTAATATGGATTAATAATAAATAAAACCCTGATCAGAAGCGTTACTGTTAATGAGGCTTGAAATATAGAATCACAG
>NW_010101892.1:0-2618 GCF_000699245.1 Pterocles gutturalis
TGTGACTGTCCCCTGGTGCTCGGGCAGGTGCCAGGCGGGAGACGCTTTAGTCATCCTCGTCCATGCAAATCTTGCAGCTGCTGCCAACTAAACATCTGACAGCTCCGCCCAGCAGCCAGGAGGGCACTGGACCGGCCGGCGAGGGGGGGAGTGCTTCTGCTTTGGGGGATCCGGTACTTCCTCGTCTGGGCGGGGATGGTGGCGTGGCTGTGATCGCTACCGTCTGTGGAAAGTACCCCTCTCCCTCTCTCGTAAGCAAGTTGTAGCGTTTCAAAAGGATTAGTGGTGAAATAGAGAGGAAATAGCACAGAGCAACCCCTAAACCATGCAGGTTAACAGGCTGTATGGTTCAGAGCGGCGTTAACCCTTCCACCTTTTAAAAATGAACTCTTACCCCTAACAGTCATTCTTTAATATGCGTGACCCAGAAAGCCATGTGGGGTGTGCTGTTTATTCGGTGTTTTGTTAGGGGGGTGATTAAAACAGTAGAGAGGCCCTTTTTTCATTCAAACAAAGCAAACCCTACATCTGCACCCCAAACCAAGAACTGTTTTGAAGAGACGTGGGATTTCATTGGGAGTGCAATGTCATCTTTAATTCAGTGCTTGGCTGAAACCGATCCTGGTGGGAGGCTGCCGCCCGTTCAACGTCAAGGGTGCCGGTACTGCTGCTGTGGGGAGCGGGGAAGCATTCAAGGTGCCTACGTGAGCTCTGAGGAACCAGAGGTCGATGGTTGCAGTTTTGTCCATGGCTCAGCAGCAGCAGGACTCCTGGCATGATGGAGTTTCTGAGCAGGTCTAAGGGAGTGCTCTGCACTGAGACTAGGAGGTGCTCAGGATCCAGCAGGAACAGTCATACCTAAAGGACTTTTAAAAACCTTTCCAATAAAGTCTAGAGCATCCGTTTCTCTAACTGAGATCGATAGTTCAGACTGCTCAACAAGGAGCATGTGCGATGGATTTTCCATAATCTGCAAGGCACAGCTCAGACTTGAGTTAAAAATAATTAGGCCTCATTCTGTGCCTCTAAATGTGAGTGTGCCCAGTAAGAGCAGTGGACAAAGCTGATGCACAGAGGGTAGTTAAAAGCTTAATGCTGACTGTAGAGGGTAGGAGGGCACAGCCACTCTTAACTTAACTTTTTACTCAAAGGTATCAGAGGACAAATAGCAGCTCACAAGAATAAAGACTGATGTTTGACTGAGACACTTCCTGTGCTTGTTGGAGAAGAACAAGGCCAAGAGTATATTGAAAGTAAAAGCTTATTTCCTGTGAAAAACTTTTGCTGAAGTGAAGGGCAAGATTGTTTTAGAGCTATGGTGATTCAGGGCAGCCACGCTGGCACCTGGATGGGACTGGCCGGGTTGGTCTGAGGCAGAGCAGAGGGCACGGAGCACCGGCCTGTCTAAACCTGCAAATGGGGAGCAGGCACAGCATCATCTGCTCCTCTTGCTTCGCGGGGAACAGGAAGAGAGGCCGTGTCCTCTGCCTGCAGACAGCCTTGAGAACTTGGTTAGAGACTACAGGTTGATTGGTCTGTGGGTATAAACCGAGCTGCTCTGGTTGACTAAAGACATGCTCCAGAGGCTCAGCTGAGAGCCAGTGCAGGTCTCTTGGCTGCCCAAGCAGAGTAGATGCAGGAATGTCATCCCATCGTGGGATCAGGACTGTTTCTGTAAGCTGAAGGTCATTCCTGCAGCGCTCTCTCAACCCTGACTTAGAAAGGCTTGGCTCTGAGGTTAGCTCAGTCCAAGACCTATCATCCTAATCATCTGGTTTAGGTTTTCCTTTGGTGCCTACCATGTCTGTGAGCTTGCTTATCAGCTGACACTGCCCTTGTGCAGACCTGCACGGTTCCTTCGGGAGCTGAATCAGGCTCCCTGGCTCCTGGGCGCTGGCTTTCCCCTGCAGCAGCAGAGCTCTGGGGGAGGCAGCAGCTGGGAGCAGAGCACAGCACTGGCAGTCTGCTGGAATACAGTCGCTGGAGCAAGGATTTCAAATCTGCAGTCAGGCTGTGTCTCCAATGGGTAGAAAGCACTTTGCACAGTGTTTGCCATTACTCAGCTGTTGGAAACCTTTGTTCTGCACTGCTCTGTGTGCAGCTTGATATAGCTTGGAATTTCTTTTGGTGCCGAGTTCTGTTACTGTCCTTGATGGGTATATTTTAAAACTTTTCCTCCCAGTGTTTTTCTTTTGTTGGTTTTTGAATACTGCACACACAAATTTATTGCCTGAAGATCTTTCTACACCAGAGATGCTCAAACTGAGCATATATGTGACCTTGTGGTATTACATGGGATAAGTCTAACAGACAGCTTTGGTTTCAGTTCCCAGCAGGTTTTTTTACATGGAGCAACCTGCTTTTCTATCATCAAAAATGCAATTTTTACAAAACACTGGGTTTGATCCCTGCTTTGCAGAAATGCTGCAAGATCTATTCTAGGGTATCTAGTGGACAAACTCTTTATTTCTCAAAGGATTGATGGATAGAAAGGGAAGAATATAAAATCTTCTCACTGCAGCAGAGAACTAGGAATTTTATCTGAGTCTCACTAAGACAGTCTTTGTCTCAGCCAGAATTAGCACACACATTCCCCCCCCCCCCCTCGCCCTTCACCC
>NW_010101892.1:2637-12619 GCF_000699245.1 Pterocles gutturalis
TATGAGCTCAAACCTCCCGGCCACAACCCTCTCTTATTTAAGAAAAAAATATAGACACTAGTTGTAATCTGTGCTATGAAAATCTAATCTGTGACCTAATTTGTTGTGATACCATGAAGAACCTGTCAGTAGCGATCACTGTAACTGTGGCAGGGACGCACTGCCTACTTTCCAAGAGCACTCGCTCGTCGTAGCCCCAGAGGCAGCGGTGTCACACCAAGTGTGCGTGTTTGGGCTCCTCTGCGGCCAGATTTGGGGAATAATGTACACATAACTCTCCGAATACTTCTGTCATTCTTTTAAGATGAAAGTGGCACGGGCATTCTTACTATGTATGGCAGGCAGATCTTCTGCAGGCGATCCCTGCGATCCAGGCTGGTTTGAAATGTGCAGGAAGGAAAAGGAGATGCAACCAAAACTGGACAATTTTTTGTGCATGCTGTAATAGCTGTTCACCTGTTAATCGCTCGTGCACCTTGTCTGTGTCAGCGACTTGGACATAACCAAGTGGTTAGAGGAGTGACTTGTCTGGATAACTTGGCACCAGAGTGAGCTGAGGTCTCGTGGGCTGATTCTCAGAAGGCCCAATTTTGGCTGGCTTTGGGTACAGCCCCTTAGAGTCAAGTTTATTGACCTTTAAGGAAAAACAACATGATCTTTTGTAGTGTGTTACCAAAACCATAGCGCTGCCAATCTTACTCTGCAAGCCTAGAGAAGGAAGGAGGGCTTTACAGATCAGGAATGCACAAATAATAGGCTGAAAAACTGGAAATCGTATTCCTAGGTCCCCACACCGTGACTTCTGCCAGGGAGAAATCTTAATGGAGGAACTACTGCTCTATCAGAAACAAGCAGCAGAGCTGGGCTTCCGGTTTGATGGTTCTAGAAATAACAGTTCATTTTTTTTTAAATATTATCTTTAAAGTGCTTTACTTGAAAGTACTAAATTAAAATGTGCAGGGCGTGCAGTCTATTAATAACTGCTAAGATCTGTGTCCATGCTTAGTGAGACACCGTCAGTCCATTTGGACTTTGTCTGGCTGGGGTTTCGGGATCCAGTAAGATGCATGTCCAAAACCAAGCCAGAATCTCTGGTCTGATGCCTTGCCTGCTCACCCTCACAGGAGCTACCTGTGCTGCCATGAGGGCAGCAGCTCTTGGGCTTTTTATTTTGAGCCTCCTCTTTATTTTCAGTACTTGTGCACCTTGTTTCCTAGCATACGAGGTGTGTGTTAGCATAGAATACATCCATTCGCATATTATTTTGTAAACTCGGTGTCTTTTTACCCAAGTGCTCCGTGCTCAAGTTTCAATGTGTTATTTGTTGATTTTCGTTCACTCCAGGCTTTTTCCTCCACCCGCTCACTTCTTCTCACAAACCTCCCGTCACCAGTTTTTCACACACGTTTCACCTGCAGGGTCGCTGCCCATTGCAGGCAGGCTCAGCACTTCACCTGCCTGTCACCTCTGCGGGAGATGGGCGACAGATCGGTGTGCGAGAGGAGGAGCAGGACAGGAGAAGGTGCTGGCACGTGTGGGGGGAAAGACGCGGCGGCAGGGAGAGGGGGGCTGGCTGCAGGTGTATCTGAGGAAAGAGGAGCAATGGCTTGTAAGCAGGGTGGATGCGGGAGGGATGGTAGGAGAGGGTGGATGGTTATATGTGCGCTCAGGGATGGGGCTCAGCGAGATGTCTGTGCGTACGCAGCAGGGAGACGGCAGGGCACGTAGGGCTGGCACGTGTGCAGGGTTTGAGGAAGGTGTGTGCTCCAGACCAGAATGCAGCCAGGCCAGAGGCCCTGCTCCCTCCCTCAGCCCAGCACAGGCAGGCTGGTCTGCTTCCAAGACTTGTTCTTGGAGCTTAATAACATGTTTTAATGTGCAGTTCTTTTATCTCCATATTTCTAACAAAGGTTTCCCACCTTGGACAACACCAGCCATGCGGAGTGCATCTGCCAGCTCACAACCTCTCAGAAAGAGGAAAAAAAAACCACCATGAAAATAGCATGTCTGTAGTTTTAAATTAGGCAAGGGCTAAGATTAGTAAGAACAGGCCTATCTGTGGCTTTGCAAACCAGCAGAGAATTAATATTCATCTGATGCTGAGCAAGGCGAGCAGAGGTTTGCAGCCTGCACTTCCTTTGCCTTGTCCCACTCTGTCCTTGAAGTTTCTCTTCCCTGTAGGCTCAGCTGCTAGCTAGCAGAGAGCTGTGCAGATGCCACCAGCCTTGTGCCAATACCAGTGCTACTTTCAGCACTATGAAATGCTAGCAGTAGCCAAAGTGTTTTTACCACACTCATTTAATTTCTTTGCTCGGCTGCTATGAATGCAGCTTTGGATGCATCGTGCTAAGGTCCCTCAGTGTCAGAGGCCTGGATGTGGCCCGAGTCCCACGCTGGGGCCCAGGGCCACCCACCATTTCCTCAGTGAGAAAGGTGCCCCCAAGACACTTGTTCTTGTTTCCTCTCCCTGGCTGTGGTTTACTTTCCTCTGCTCTAGTTGTGTGGCTGTTAGTGGTGCTGCAGTATAAAGCAGTCACCGAAATAATTCACGTTACCAGCATAGCTCTCGGTGGGTTTGGTTCTCTGCAGGTCTATTTTTCATTTTTCATCCTGGCATCCTTTTCATTCGCAGCATAACCCATGCAAACAGGTGTATTTGCACAAGTTAAAGTGGGCAATAAACTGGTGGGAAAGGGTGGAAGCTTGTTGATGGAGGGGAAAATTATATGAAAAAAGGATCTTCAGCTGCTGGGAAAGGGACTTGCACGAGGGTGCTGGAGTTATTTGGCCCTGCTGGCAGAGGTGCCATACGGCTGCTCATCTTTGGGGGTCAGGGTGATGTGTTTGAGGGAGGGGAGAAAAGCATCTTCAGCTCTTTCCCCCCTCCCCTGGGAACCGCTGCTGGAGATAAACTCCTGGGAGTGGATGTTCTTGCACCCCTAGCATATCCAGAGGAACTGAAGGTCACTTGGAAATCAAAATTAAACAATGCCTTAGTGCAGATTTGAAAAGTTTACTCTAAGGGCTGGCGTTACTCCAGTGCGGTTAAACTGATAGCCTCCCTCCCATAACAGTGCAAGGGAGAGAGCTCTGGTTTGGCTGTCAGAAGCCAGCGGTGACTGCAGAGCTTCATCTTAGGTGGCAGGGCTGGATTCCTGCCCCTCTCACCTTGCTCCCGTCAGAGCACACAGGGCGCAGAAGCAGGGAGGGCTGGACTGCGTCAGGCACATTACTGCCCAGCAGCCTCTGACGGGGATCGTGCTGGAGGCAGCGCTGAGGGACCATCACAAAATGGGAACAGCCATGTGGTTGCTCTCTGGAGATGGCAGCAGCCTGCAGAGGACCTGGAGGTGGCTTGTTTCCCTGGGTCATGCCTCCTTTGAGCTGCCCCGTGGAGGGAGAACTGGAGCCTGTCTGTGTAGGCACCATCCAGGGGTGTGCTCCTGATGGCAGACAACTGCTGCCATTGAGGGAGAGTTGCGTGATGGGTGATTTATGTTCCCCCCTAACTCAGTGTCTTGCCAGAGGCACAGGGGCAGGGAGTGCTGTGATGGGGAGTATCTCTGCAGTGTGCAAACTCCAGGGGTGATTTGGGTTTTCATGGTGGTGGGTCTGGTCTAGCCAACAAAACTTAAAGGGAAAAATAGGAGCCCCATTCCCAAAACTGTTCTGCCCGTCCCAGAACTGAGGAGGGCAGATGCTCCTGCCTGTGAATCCTAAATCTCTCTGAAGGACTAGCTGTATGACCAAATATGATCTTCTGTCCGTTAGTAGGTCTGTCTGGCATCCTGCTTACATTGAGGCATTAAGAAATATTTCCTGTATGCGGCAGTGTTCTCGTGTTAGCACGCTCTGGGTATTGCAGCTATCCACTGGCAATGACCTGCAGCAATCTGTCAAATGAGAGCATCGGTAGGATTCCCTGTGAATGAAGAAGCCACTCACATCTCTATTTAAGGGTTGGGACCAAGTTTCTTTCCCAGGATTAGCACTTTGAAAGGAGATTGTTTGCTGCAGGAATGGCTCCGAGTTGCACAGTTTGTACCAGGACTTCTTGTGCCCAGGATCCGCAGCTGACCAGACATGCTGGTTACTGGCATTACTGTCAATGCATTCATGAGCAAAAATTGCTTTAGCTCCCCTTGTACCTCTTCTAGGTCTGCTGCTACCCAGCTGTGTGCCTGGATGTAACATTAATCACAAGACCTCTAAAATACATTTATGCATTCAAGGTATGATTATGCCTAGGACTTGTAGCTGCAATTCATACCAAAAAAAATGGTCTTTTAAACATGTTGAGGTTCTGTTTGGTCTTTTTCTTAAAAATAAACTACTTGCTGTGAGGAGCAGTTGGTGGATGTACTCAGGATTCTTGTTTGGCGGGGGAATGCCACCCGCATGGAGATTGTGAACCCTTGCATGCTTTTGCATGGGGTTCCCAAGAGATCACGTAGCCGGAACAGGACCAGCATTCTTCCCCCCACAGACTCCTGCAGCACATCAGTCAGCTTGAGGAAGCAAGAGATGGGAATGGGGGCCCTGAAGGAAAATACCATGCTTGAGTGAGCGTGTTCTGTAAAAAAGGACTGATCCTTGTAACCTTGTGTGCCTGCTGATCCCGCTGGAGTGCTTATCCAGAGCCCTTGGAGAAGACTATCTGATACAAGGCCATCAGAAAAATCGTGACTTATCAGCACATTGCCCAATGCTGTTCCTGGGCAGTTGTTTTCATAGAGCTGAATACGGTCATTTGCATATTGCACAGCATTTGGGCTTTTCCTCTTCCTCTTAAGTCTGTTGGGCACCGCTGTACGTGTGTCTGCAAGGGAAGTAGCGTTCTCAGTCAGCCCCCAGATGCGTGTAACTTCCCCTGGGCAGTGGCTCCCAGAAACGCACCCCCTCTGCACCAGCCCTCCTGGGGAAGGGGAAGGGCAGAGGCTGCTCTGCGGGGAAACCTTGGCGAGGAACTTCCCCTGTGTTTGTTCTCCAGCTCTGGTTCCTTGTGCATGAGATGACCTGAGTCCTCACGTTCCCCCTGTCATGGGATGCTCACCAGATGGGGTTTCTGCAATGGGATGCTCATGTCCGCTCAAGAGGAGCTTCCTGTGAAATCCCCTAGTGAAATAATAACACTCACCCCATCCAAATTTCTCCCCACGTGTCCGGCATGCCTTGGCTTCCTATCAGCCCTGCCACAGGGGAGTCTCTGGGGGGCAGCCAGAAGGTGTCCTTGCTGCTGGGGGAAACTGGAGCCAGCCCCCACCAGCCCTGCCTGCCGGGGGACAGCGCTGGGAGCAGATGCCCCTTTCGCTCCCCTCTGCTGGGAGCTGTAGGACAAGGGAGAGGAGGAAGGCGAGCCTTGTTTCTGCCACCAGTATCCTGCATGCAGCTTTGCCAGTGCATCCCAAGCTTTGGTCTAAGCGCAGGTGGGGGTAGTTAACAGCCAGCTGAGACCCAGCGGCTTGCCCAGATGATCCTTCTCCAAAGCTGCTCCAAGCATGCCCTAGTCTCTACTGCAGAACAGAACCCAAACCAACACTTGGGCCTCATTGGGTGTTGTTAAAGTTTGACCTACCAGGAACTCATATCCGTAAGGCAGTTGTGGATGTGTCCTAAACGTTTGTTCGGATTGTTTTCTCACACTGTGCTGAATAATTTCCGAGCTGGAAGAGTGGCCAGAGCCTGTGCCTCGGAACCAAGTAACCTACCCCCTCTTGGTGTGTTTTGTTTTGTTTCCTGCACTGTTTTGCTGGGCTCCAGTCCTACCCTGAATTTCACTGACATCAGTAAAACACAGCAACTCCCCCAGGTAGAGCTCAGCAGGATCAGGGCTCTCTGGAGATGAAAGCATATCCAGTAGTGCAAAAGACATATTTTCAGAGGTCACTGAAACTCGGTCTCTTATCTCCAAGCCTCCTTTTGCCCTAGACACTATTATTACAAGTGCAGAAGGTGAATTTAGGTTCCAGCCCCATGAGAGGATGTACCAGTTAATACAGAGAACCTTAGAAATTGCTCTTCCTTTCTCTGATGTCACTTTAATCCCATGAGTGTCCAGAGATTAAAAGATATTTGATGAACATACTAAACATGCTTTGCACATTTCTCTTCCAGCATCCAGCTGACCCCAAATGAAATGAAATGAATTTGCATTTGTTTCTCAAAGTGTCTCATTTTGTGAATCAAAATGTCAACACATTTGAAAATGGTCTCACGTGAGACGTTAGTATCTTTTGGAGCTGGATCAATTTCCCATTAATACTAAGGGTATTTTAAGGACAAATTCTCTGCCTACTGCAGTGAAAATTTACCCCGAGGTATGACATTTCATCTGCCACTGAGTGTAAGATTGTTGAATATAATGGACTGGAATAGCTAGATTTGCACATACTGCTAACAAGAGGGTTAGCAGCAGATCCCATTACAGAAAACCTTTCCTCTTTTTTTTTTTTTCCCCTCCTCCTTTTTCAGCCATCAAAACTTGCATGCATTTTGCAATTTATATTAGACCGCTATCCAGAAGCCTGTGCCTGAATTTGCTCACAGTTGAATCATGTACCATATGAGTGGATAAAGAGAGCCCTGAAGAGCTTCGACTCAAAAGGGCGTGAAGAAATGGAAGCACCAGGGTACATCCAAGGTCTCATAGCTGAGCAGCAGCCGCAAACCCTGGCTCCAGCTTCACCGGTTCTTGTGCTGGACCGCAGAGCTACAAGCCCCATCACATGCTCTTCTGGTTGCAGCTGTGCTGACAGACAGGGCTTTGCCACAGCTTGTCTCTGCTCCTCAGCGTGGCTCTGTCCTGAGTTAGAAGAAAGGAGGACAGCTGCCAAGCCTTGACCCCCTTCTCCTCAAATTAAAGAGAGGCAAGTGGAACAAGCTGTCAGGAAGCTAAAGCAGACACTATAGCTGCAAATAATGTGAACCCAGGGGCATGGTGAACCCGAACCTGCTCTAAGGTATGTTTACTGGAGGAAGTGCCAGCATAACCTAGGAGAACACACCATAACATTGCACCATACTGTCCCTCCCTCGCGCTATCATGGAAACCAGATGCCAGGATGGAAAAGCACTGGGAGCTGCATAAAAAAGCTCCAAGTGTCAGAGAGCCCTGCTCAGCCCTACCTTCTGCTGCAGGCTATCTATGCTTCCCGGCATTCCCTGGTCTCTTGCCAATTCCCATCAACAGCTGTGGTTTGTGGTTGTAATGCTCAGCATTTGTCTCCTCTTTCTTCTAGCAGACCTGCATCAAAGCTAGATGTGCAACACACAGAAGTTTGGGAGTCCCAAGACTCCCAGAACTGGCCTGCAAGCATGAAATCAAATCCTTCCTTACTAAAGGATTACCTTCCCCAAGGTCTGAGACACTGCAAGTGTGGGTTTGTAAGTCTTCTGGGCCCTTCTGATGGACTTTGTGAGGAAAGGTTATAACAAAGTGCTAATAGTTATTTTGTTTCTTTTAAAGAACAAGAAAGTGCCAGCAGTAAATCTAAAGCTGCATTGGCAGCCCAGAAGCAGCCTACTTACTGCAGGTAGCAGATAAAATGTTCTCCACTCTACCATGCTTATTCCCTGTGTCTGTCTATGTATAAATGTTGAGGCTGCAGTTTGAGTAGGAGCAGCTCCAAGATGCATGTAAGTGTCCGTTAGGGATCCCGCTCCTTGTTTCAGGAGGCCCCAGAAGTTCATTAGATGTTTAATAGCTTCCAGTTGCTGCTGTGCTGGATGGACCTGAACTGGTGACCGAGAGGGGAAAGGTTCTCTCGCACATTTACAAACCCTGAGGCATCTGTTCCCCAGACACAGATTTGTCTAATTTCCCTAAATCACTGATGACCTGCCCTGAAATGATATTCTCAATTCTCTTAGGAAATCCCTTGGGTTGATATCAAGTAGATAGTTATTTTTGGGTTGGTTCCCAGAGAGTGCACTCTATTGCTCTGAACCCTGCGCACCAAATAAATATATCATCGGGCTGTGGTAAAGGTCCAAAAAGCTTTATTGAAGGGGAAACAGATTATTAATAATTAAGGGTAGTTCACTGTATTGTTTTTGAGCCAAGTAAAGCTAATAGAGCTTTTTTTATAGCAGAGATAAAAGTAGAATATCGAGACTGAATTGATTCCAACATTTAATGGCAGCAAAAGTCAATTAATGAATTGCAACGGTTAACTCTGCAATAAAGTAAAACATGCAGCTCACAAGCAATGTATTAAGCATTTTAAAAGATTACAAAAAGCAAACAAAAAAAACCCCAACCCTAAACCCCTTATTGACTAGCAAATGCCTATATTATTTTTTTTCCTGAGAAACTCATATGACCATATTTTTAATTTTTTATCTTAAAGCTTTGGGTGAATGTATGTATGTTTGTGTTTTTCCCTTAGCACCTTTCAGAATTAAATAAAGCCTTTACATGAAGTTGATCAGTGATTAATTCCAACAAAATTCTCTCAGGGCTGCCTGTGATTTCTTGTGGCAGGGAGGATGGCAGTGCAGAGACAACAGGCTTCGACAGATTTTTTTGTAAGAAAGGCTTTAAATGAGGAGAGTTCCAAACTGCGATGAGTTTGAACTACCCCACGTTGTTTATTATCTACCCAATTACGGTTTCCTAATTTAAAACTACATTTTCTATTTCTCTGTAATAACAGAAGAACATAACATTGAAAAGAGAAAACAGAATCATCGAGTGGAATAACTGTACTTCTGGAGGATGAAGAAGGTTTTAAAATGTTCTGCATGGAACAAATTAAAGGTTTATTACAGAATAAACCTGCGGCTATTCCTTCTCACTGACAGTCATTATATTGTAATTTTGTCCCTTTGCAGCCTTTCCAAAACCATCCATTTCTTCTAAAACCTTTGTCCAAGCCTCAGTGTGACACGAGGTCTTTTCCCACACTGCGGTCTCCTACTCTGCCTTATTTCATGGTAGCCATTCAGGCTTCAGTGGGGACACATGCCCTCCCTTTGCCATCTAGCCACATTCAGGTCCTCTCTGCGCTAAACCCAAGCTTGTCACGCTCATCTGCAAAACCTTTCACAAGCTCAGGGCTGGAGTCTGTCATCCAAACAGTAGTGTGTTATGCCTCAGGACAGAAGTGACCCCATTAAAACCATTTAGAAGCATGCATACTTAGGAGCATCTCGCTGCCCTTATGTTTCTCTCTGCTCCCACGTGATTCCCCGGGCCCTTTCACATCCCTGGTTAAACTGCTCTTCTTTGAGCCAACTGTAGAAATGTTATATTCTCTACATCCTCTCCTAGCATCCTTTGAAAGTAAAATTCAACAGATAAATAATTAGGGTTAAAGTAATAATGAGAACATAATGGGATCATGAAGAAGTCAGTACCCTTTGCCTTTTCTTAGAAAAGAATAAGATACAATTGAAACATAAAGAGTGCCATGAACAGTGTAACTAATGAATCCTAATTTTCTCCTGATGTGGATTCTGTGCACCCTGCATTCTCCACTGGATCTTTCTCACTGTAAAACCTCGGGGCCCTTTCCTGTTCCCAGCTCTCCCCTGCCATGCTCCCAGTGCCTCCGCTGCAGTTCCCTACAGTCTCTCCCTTACATCTTGCCAGCTGGGCAGGAGCTGACACATGCAGGTTGACTGGGCAATATACACCTGCAGTTTAGTGCCCAGCATCATAAACCAGATTTCCAGGGGAAAGCAATCCTGGGACAGGCAGAATTGCGACCTGGCACAGGCCGAGGGCTCCCTGGCAACCTAGAGCCAGCTCTGAATGATCAGCCTCGCTGGGAAGCACGTCGCAGAGATGCTCTACTGCTCCATCTTTTCTACTCAGGTTGGCAGGCATAGGACTAGTTTGGTGACTGCTGTAGGACATCACTGTGTTTTGCCATGGGGAGACACCTCGCTCCAGTGGCAGAAAACCAACGTGCACAACTGATCTCAGTGTTTGTGTTTTACTCTCACCTCTGACTTAGGCTGCTGGCTGCTCGCAGCAGGA
>NW_010101892.1:12650-19816 GCF_000699245.1 Pterocles gutturalis
CACCATATCAATCTTTCCAACTTAGTTTTTTACATATGAAGTTATTGAAGTTTAACAATACCAGTTTAGGCACATAGAAATTATCAGAATTTGAGGTACCGCTGACAGGCTACCTAGTCTTCTTGCTTAACATCATACAAGAAGTCCAAGGCCAGAAACAGTCTAAACTTCTCTCAGTTACAGCCTAGTACCTCGCAAGAGAAGACTGTTCTTTTCCTTTCCACTTTTTTAGCTTTTTCATTGCCTGAGACAGGAATAATTTAGAATACAGGGTGTTATTATTAATGAGTATATGACCATGGATTTAAAAAGACCTCTGGTTTGTGATGCATTCCCATAGAGGCAGTGTGGTCACAGTGGGAAGCTGCTTGTTGTAGTCTGATCACTAACATAATGTGCACCTAAGCTCCGACTCCAGGAACCCAGATGTCTCTGGACTGTCCTGATTGGTATAAATAGGCACAGAATGTTTCCCAGATCATGTGTGGGGTTTATCAGCTGGACATAAAAAATACTATCTTTCAATCAGTTTGGTAAGCTCAGAATAAGTTTAAGTAATTGTGATGTGCAGTGTCAGCTTCACTCTCTTTTCTTGCTAACTGAATATTAAACACCTGCCTCTGGTGCTAGATTTAGTTCTAAGTGCCATATTCATGCTCAGAAAAAAGGAAGAGAAAGATGTCTGGTGTGCAGTGTTGCAATTGCTCAGCAAAGGAAGTGTTTAAGTGCCTGCCCAAATGCTTTGTTTTATGAAAGCCTTCATCTGCACCCAGTCTGTCTGTCACAGATTACAGTATGGGGAAAAGTCCCGGCTTGCCATTTCCGCTGCTAGCAAACTCTTCTTTGCAGTTAGAGAGACTTCTGCTTATGTGAGCAGTAAGAACTCTGCTTCTGTCCTTCTAGCTCCCCAGGCTTCTTAAAATGATCACTCTCAAAGATTTTACTTTGGAAACCAAATATACCTGCCATGCGGATGATGGGTGACTGGGAATTTCTTCTCCCACAGAAGAGTGCTATCTACTCACTTCATATAAGGTCACTCAATAGTCTACAAGAAGATGTGTATGCTGGCAGGGAAGGGTTTCTTCAAAGTTCTTTACGTTCAGCAATTGGGTGCACTAAAATTAATGTCTGCTGCTCTTTGGAGCATATTGATGGAATTTCATGAAGGTAACAGTATAATGGGATACAGCAGATGACTATATCATAACAGTGTTATTTTAAAAACGTAGATATAGTTGATTAGCCAATAACTAAATCATAGTCCTTTTTCTCTCATTATTTAGTAGCCTTGTACTGAACATCACTTAGATCACAAACAAAGACAGATTTGTTTTATAGTAGTTCAAGTGAATGTTGCAAAACCACTCCAGGTTTTGATCAGCTAAATTAAATTCTACTTCTCAGATCATAGAATAATAGAATCATAGAATGGTTTGGGCTGGAAGGGACCTTAAAGATCATACAGTTCCACCCCTCTGCCATGGTCAGGGCACCCTCCACTAGCCCAGGTTGCTCAAAGCCTCATCCAGCCTGGCCTTGAACACCTCCAGGGATGGGGCATCCACAGCTTCCCTGGGCAACCTGTGCCAGTGCCTCACCACCCTCACAGGAATAAATGTCTTCCTAATAGATGGGAATAAAGAGACAGGTCTTTTCAAACGGAACCAGTGGTGCAAGGACAGAACAGTGGCCACAGCAACACAGCATCCCAGTAGTGTGCTGAGCACCCTCAGGTCATGGTTGTGCCACTGGAGACTGAGGAACACATCCCATGGGATGCAGCCTGAGATGCCTGTCCTTGCTAATGTCTCGCCCAGTGATGCCCAACACTATTGTTTTGTCAAGTCTCTGTTTGTTCACTGAATTTTGAAATTGGCCCCTGAGACTGACACTCTCCAGAGCCCTTCCCTGAGGTGCTTTAATTAACTTACCTATTTCCCTAAGGAAAGATTGCAACATCCCCTGTGGTCTGAAGAGGAAACTAAGTACCGCTGTAGCAAAGGAAACAGCTGAGACAAAGTGAAATGGTCTCTTGATAATGTCCCTTAGCAACACCTACACGCAGCCCAAAAACCACTTTTGAGCCAAATGCTGTTCTAAGGATTTCTGACAACAAATGAATTAAGCACTTTGGGGAAAAAAGGAAAAAAATAAGCAATAAACAAAAAACCTGCAATGATTACATCACAACACAGGATGTGATCAAAGTAAAATACCAATCTCATGCTCCTGAGGTAGGCAGAATTCTCAATGAAATCAATGAATATTTGTTTCCATCAGGGAAGCACAATTGCATTTGCTCAAAAAAACCCAACCAACCAACCAACAAATTGGGTTCTCTTCCAGAGAGTAATGAAACAGACTATCCCTCTTAAATATTGCCTTCTCTGTTTTCTGAAACTTTGATTCTGTCCATTAACTGGAATACTGTTACGCTGCTGATTGATTGGAAACATTTTGGAGGGAGGAAAATAAAAAAAAGAGGCTTGTGAGAAAGTTCCAGTTCAGATATATGGTTTATTTCCTACTGTGGTCCTGGTGGTTTACTTTGTTTGACTGAGGGCTAATGGGAGGTCAAGTGAAATGCCTGCCACTCCACACAGCTCCTCGATTCAGCAGCCTCCCCTCACTGAGAGAAGCACTTACTTAAAGGCACTAACTGCTACCCAGAGTGAATAAATCCAGTGACATTTAGGAGCTTTGCTGGTGAAAGGTGCCTTTCAAACAAGCAAAGGTGACGACCCACCACCTGCTGAAGTGATCGTAGCTTTTCCACTACACTGATCAAACCTCTGCCAAAGAATGTGTCTATCTGGGGTTTTTTCTCACCTCAGTGCCATGAATTTGGAAGCGCAGTCTGTGGCCATGACCTCCTGAATGTGGTAATGCTGGATTACCTCGATTGCTTAGCAGGCCTCTTGTCCCGCTGCCCAGCTCAACTGTTTGTGAGCAGCACAGGTTTTACCACTGCAATTGCTCAAAGTGCTTCCCAGTGCAATGGTGCCCATGCGGTGGTCACTGAAGAAATTGTGTATTTCACAAACTTTAATAAGCGGCATAAAGACCTCAGTGTCTAACACCATGTTCTGCTCTATTCTGTAACAGGTCTACTACTATAATTTATCTTTCTATTTTCCAGTAGAGATAAAATACGATTAAAATAGCTGCAGTTCCTCTTTCCACCTTCCCTTACGCTTACTGTTCTACAGTCTTCTTTCTAATGCAGGCTTAACACCCGCCATTTTCTCTTTATTCCTGGTTTTGCTTCCCCATCTCATACAGTGAGCTGTACTGTTGAGGAAAGGCAGCAAAATGTGAAAACAAAAGAGCTTTATATTGTAAAATAACCATTATCTTTGATCATGGTCCAACACTGAACCCTCCTGCATCATTTGAGTTAGAGGAGCGTTCATTCATCAGGAGCGTGCTGCGCCTGTTACCTGAGGCTCCCCATCCGAAAAGGCAGTGCTGATCATTTGCAGGGAGCAATTGCATCAACAGATGAGCGAACTTGAAAATAATCTCAGACTTTGTAGTGGCAGAAGAGGAGATGACTGATGTAATTAGTCACATGAAGTGACTGGGGCACAGCACAAGGAGAGGACAGACTTTCACCAGGTCTGTCAGAGGAGAAAGAATGAACTTCTGAAGCACCTCAGTTTCCCCACTTACCACCTAAATATCAAAATGACTTTTTGCAGGGCGGGGGAAAGGCATTTTGAGATTGTGAGTGCCTGTCTCCATGTAAATTTAAAACACTGTAATTGTTTGGCATTACAGTATCTGGAAGCACTTAAGGTATCCTTGTAAGCATCCAATAATTTGACCTTGGTTTTTTGTTTTGTCTGCGCTTTTCAAAATGTATGTAGATCATTCATATTTTGTTGCAACTGTTTATATTTCTGAAGAGCTACATCTATATCAAAGGATTTGTACTATGCAAAATGAAAGCCCTAACGGACATTGTAGTGTGGATGTGACTGGCTCTGCAATCCGTCATCTCCTCGCCGTGCACTTCATTCAGAAGGTGGAGAAATCTGGAAGGGGGAGGGCAAACCCTGATGTTAGCTTTTTCTGAACTGAAAGCTGCTATGAACCACAACAGTGTAACAAGGGATCTCTGCAAAGCTGCTTCTCTTTTCTGTTCTCAAAATTTTGCTGAAAGAAATCTCCTCTCTTTAAAAATTAAGAAAAAAAAAAATCTTTGGGTATAGGATGCTTACTGTCTATTTTCATCCATGTAATGGAAAAGTTAGTGGTGTCCTCCCCCAAAGACAAACAAGGCTGTTGTCAGTGGACAGTGTGCCTTATTGTCCCCGCTGAGTACAAATGGGAGAGGATGACGACACCCTTTTCTCATTTTGACTTTCTCCCCTAGGCTACCATTAAGCTTAAAAGTAGCCAAAGTATCCTAACTGTGCATGGCACCTAAGGGCAGGTTTGCTTCTCTGGTTTTATTTACCTGTCTGGTCATCTGTATATAAAATAAAGTCATCTTTTGTCACTGGTATATATGCACATGTATACAGTACATATACATCCAATAGTACACTTAGAGATTAATAATCTTTGCTCTATGAAAATGCTCTGACCTGTTTTCTTTTCTAAGTGTCAGCTATACCTACCTGGCAGGAATACTCCTACTAACAATACAATCCACAGGCATTTAGCAGCATAAGAGCAGTTACGTTCTGTGACTACACCTTTATGATAATAGCTGGCAAAAATAATCTCTAATCTAGTTTTTTATATTTATCATAATAATAACCTGGTAAAATAATTTTCTATTCAGGAGAAGCAAGTAAGAAATTAAAAGCAAAGGCAGAACTAATAGAAAATTGGTGGGTTTTTTAGTCATGCAGCATTCTCCAGAGTGCTCAACAATTTTTCATGCTTCAGTTATTACGTGGGATGTGGATGTCTTATTACGCATCTGCTGTTAAATCATCGGTGATCCTCAGGGTCTGGGCATTCTTACTTGTACTTCTGAAAGATGAGAGATCCAAATCAAGGGTACCTTACAATTTTGGACAGTCCTAAAGAATAAATATTATAAACCTGCTTACGGTTTCGGCAGGAAATTTTCCATGTCTCACCCCACCCTGCCGAGCCCCGAGCAGTTTCTAATGTTATGAGCATCAAAAATCCTTGAGGCTGGTTGTATGGTTTTCTTAGCTCTGTGTGAAAGGATGAAGTTCTGCAGTATGACAGGTGAGAGCCCCCATGTTTGTATTAAGCCCCCAAAGCAATGAGCCCAACGTAAGCTCCAAGTGTGATTCTGCTTCCCTTGAATTCAGTTCAGTGGGACTCGGATCGCTTCCTGCCTGGCACACAGGCTTTCCAAGGTCTGCAGACCTCAGAGAATAAGTAGACATGGTAGTGACCTGCAATCATTTCAGGAAGCAGGGTGCATCGATCCACACCTCAAAATTTGTATCTGCTAGTTGCAAAAAATCCTTTCCATAGCAGAAGTGAAAAGTCATGTCAAGCAGTTAGTTGAGCCTACCCACTTACACAAATCAAGCACAAGCAGAACTGGGACTTCTCTGCTTCTGTCATTCTGCCCATAAGCTGCTTCTGTGAAAATCTTTCATATTTTGTTGGACGTCTCCTCCATTTGCTCTACAAAAACTTCTAGGAGCCTCCAAGGCTTGCCTGAGCACTCCCCTTTCTGCACTTAGATGAAGGCAGCAGACCCGGTGTGCTGTGCCAGCCCTGGTTGTTGCCTGAGTGTTACCCAAGGAGCAAAACTAAAGTGCAGTGATTTCCTTTGAGTTCATCAAGTAGGTTTTGCAGCTGAAGTCTACTCTGAAATGGCTTTCTTTATGTCTCAGGATACTCTTTTATCTAGAATACTTTAAAGTTATTACTGTAGTGAATCCTTATACCTTGAGTCCTACCAAGTTACAAGAGGAACTAAGTTTAACAGTTTAAGTCAACATATATACAGGTATGAAAACAAAAAGAAGAGAAATATGTCGACATATAAATAAATCTCTGAGGTCCTTTCTATTTTTGCTCTTTCTCAAAGGTGTTTGGGGGAACTTGGTACTCACTAACATTTGGCAGTTCTCAAACTGGTGTTTGGCTTCTGAAGAGAAAGTAGCAGAAGTGGTTAGACTCTCAGGTGGTTGGTTTGCCTCTTTCAGATTGAATAATCACCTTGGCCAAGGATAATGCTCTACTGTTTGAGGCTCCAGGAAGTTTTGTCATGGCTGTATCCATATGCTACAGCCCGGCTGTCCTGCTCGGTCTCAGAACTGCTCCTAAGGCACGGCGTGAGGCTGTGCTGCAGGTGCTCCAGGCAAAGACTTTGCTGTGTTCTCCTCTGGGTGGTTCCTGGTGTGGAGGGGTCCACGGCTGCACCTGATGCGGTGTGAGCCATCCCTTGGCTTCAGAAGAACCTTTCCACATGAAGGCCAGATGAGACTTCATAGCAAAATTTTGAAAATCGTTGTCTAGTTTCCAGGTTACTTTAAGAAAAAACAAAGCAGAACTTTTTTTTTTTTTAATTATTTTTCTTTCTCTGTGTGTATATGTGTAATTTTACCGAAGAAGCAAGCCCCAGACCAGGATATTTGTGTCATCACCCTGCTTTGGCAAACTTATCCTCTCCCAAAGCAGAGCTAGGTCAGGGTGTGTGACGTCCCGGTGTAACGGGTTGTGATATTGGCCGGGAAAAGGCAAAACCTTCATCAGTAGGATGCGTATATGGAGAGGAAGGTACATCATGAGTCCACGAAATGCCCCTAAAATAGGTTTTTGTGTTTCTTTTCTCACATTTGGCATATCTTTGGCATTTCAGGGGAGATGGGCAGCAGGGCAGCAGCACGAGAACAGGGGGACGTTCTGCTGCAGGGCTCTGGCAGCGCAGAGCTCACCCAGGGACCGAACTTCTCACCTTTTCACGCTTACATCTTACAACCTGATCCACCTGGGAAGAAATTTATGCACGACTTTCACTCACCAACCCTGCTTTTCGCAAAGAAGGAGTCTTATTTGCTTTTCCATCCCAGCCTTGCCAACGGCAAACATGCAAAACCCCTGAGTCAGGCCTTAAAACAATATCAGAATCACACAACTGGCGTATAAGCACAGATCCATAATGTTAAGTTAAGGGCTTTTTAGCGAGTTGTTAGTGGAGGACAGAGAGGCAGCGGGGG
>NW_010101893.1:0-469 GCF_000699245.1 Pterocles gutturalis
GAACACCGCAGTGATTGCGCTTTTTCCCCGTAATGCTTTGTGCTAGCGCATTCACCAGTGGAAGGGCAAAGCGTTCAAGGGAAAATAATTGCAATTTCGGTTCGCTTCACGGCTGGAAGGCAGTTCAGGTGTGGTGCCTCTGAGCTGAGGCTTTTAAAAGCAGCTTCAAGCACCTGAGTGCCTGCTGTCATCTCAGAGCTGCAGGCTTGGGGCATGTGGTGACACCTTGCCAAGAAGTGGCGGATTCCTTGGGCATCCGACCCTGAAAACTGGATCTTAATGTTGTTACTGAACTTTTAGTATAGAATCAGATTTTGGTAAGTTGGACTGATCATGGTAGAGCAAATTTTAAGCTGTAATTTCAGCTTTCTCAAAGTTTTGTTGTGGCAGTGACTAGTATAAATTATATACCGAAAACCATTACAGTAATGGTCAGTAGGGACTGAAAAATGTTTTGTTCAAAATACTT
>NW_010101894.1:0-506 GCF_000699245.1 Pterocles gutturalis
CTTTTAAGGTAGGAAGAGAGTGTAAAATCAGTAAAATGTTGATAAACGAATGAAGGAGTTTGCCCATGATTCTGTAAAAACAAGACTCAAATCTTCGTGTCTCTATCTTTCAGCAACAGTGCTCCATTCATTGATCACGTTGCCATTTACGACTATCCTTTAACAGACTTCTACAACTACTACATTAAACCAAGAGAAAAATAAAAAGCACAATTTTTCATTATGCTCTTATGTCCATAAACTATAAATGAACATGGCAGGAAAGACTTTAAGTACAATGAATTAATAAAGCAAATTATTTATTCAGCGCAATGAATAAAACAAAGAGTTTCCGCTCGCCAAAGTCAAGACATGTAAATTCTAATCCAAAGAAACCCTTGAGGCCCAGCTACAATCCAAGTGCTTACATATGCTCTTGCTTAGTAATTATCAGAAAATGTTCACTCAAATACTTATTTTTAAAAAATAATGAAAAGTTATTAATGGAATGCACATTCTCTGCAAAG
>NW_010101895.1:0-1074 GCF_000699245.1 Pterocles gutturalis
TCAAAAATGGGGAAAATTGGGGAAAAATTTGGGGGAAATTGGGGAAAATTGTGAAAATTGGGGAAAATTTGGGGGAAATTGGGGAAAAATTGGGGAAAAATTGGGGAACATCAAGTCAAAAGTGGAGAAAATTGGAGAAAATTGGGGAAAATTAAGTCAAAAGTGGGGAAAATTGTGAAAATTGGGTCAAAATCAGGGAAAATTTGGGGAAAACTGGGTCAAATTTGGGGAAATTTGGGAAAATTTGGGAAAATGGGGAAGATTGGGAAAAATGGGAAAAATGGGGGAAAATGAGGAAAATGGGGAAAATTGGGGAAAAATAGGGAAAATGGGGGGAAATTGGTGAAAATTGTGAAATTTGGGTCAAAAAAAAATCCAAAAAATCACAAATTTGGGCATTTTCGACCATTTTCCCCAACGAATTACCCCCAAAATATTTCTAAAATTCAAAAAAACCCCCAAAATTACATTTTTTGCCCCAAAATTGACATGAAACCATCTACAAAATCTCGGAAAAAATCTCAAATTTGAAAATTTTGACCCAAATTTTTCACCCAAATTCCCTCAGGGTAAAATTTCCCCAAGAAAATAATTTTAAAAATTCCATTTTGGATCAAATTTGAAGCATAAAATAATCTCAAAATTCATTTTTTTCCCCCAAATTAGAATTAAATTCAAAATTAAAATTTAATTTTTCAAAAAAATTTGAAAATTAAAAATTTCGACCATTTTTGGACCCAAAAATCACCTCAAAATTCATTTTTTTCGACAAAATTTTTCAGCCCAAAACTGCCTCAGGGAGAATTTTTCTCACCAAAAAAAAAAAAAAAAAATTGAAATTTGAAAATTTCATCAAATTTTGAAAAAAAAAAAAAAAAAAGAAATTTGAAAATTTGACCAAATTTTGACCAAATTTTGACCTTTAAAATTCATAATTTTTTTTTTAAATAAAAGACCCTAAAATTGACTTTTTTCCACAATTTTTGCCTCAGGGTGAATTTTAAAAAAAGAAAAAATCAGAAAATTGAATTTTTGACTAATTTGACCCTAAAATCATCTCAAAATTCTTTTTTT
>NW_010101896.1:0-319 GCF_000699245.1 Pterocles gutturalis
CAACCCCCCCCCACGATGGCAAGCTACTGGAAAAATGGGGAAAGAAAAAAAAAAAGCAACGGGTAGAAGGTAGCAGGATGGAGAGGAATCGGAGTCCAGGCTGGGACACCGGGAAAATGACGTCGCGGGCGGCAAGAAAATTGCGGTTTGAGGAAGATTCCAAGTTGGTTTGGAGGAAAAAGGAGAAAAAAAATTTAAAAAAGGGAGAAAGGGTAAAGAAAAAAAAAAAAAGAGGAAAAGGGTAAAGAAAAAAAAGGAAAAAGAGGAAAACAGGAAAGAAAAAAGAAAGAGGAAAAGGGGAAAGGAAAAAAAAAAAGGA
>NW_010101896.1:357-852 GCF_000699245.1 Pterocles gutturalis
AAAAAGGGGGAAAAGGGTCCAGAAAAAAAAAAAAGAGCAAAAGGGGAAAAGGGTAAAAGAAAAGAAAAAAAAAAGAGGAAAAGGGTCCAAGGAAGGGGAAAAAAGGGTCAAAGGAAGGGGAAAAAATAAAACAAAGATGAAAATAAAAAAAGAAAAAATAAAGAGGAAAAAAATTTTTTTAAAAAGGAAAAAAATTTTAAAAAGATGAAAAAATTTAAAAAAGGAAAAAATTAAAAAAGAAAGGAAAAAAAGAGGAAAAAATTTTTAAAAATAAGAAGAAAAAGCTCTCGCTCTTCCAAGTCTCCCCTGCGGGTTGTCTCCGCGCTGCCACCGCCCGCGGGTCCCCTACGCCCCCGGCAGCAGTGTCAGTACGGAGCAAATCTTTGTTTTTCCGCTTTGAGTTTGTTAGTGGCACACGGGACGGCCGGCGCGGAGGAGGAGGAGGAGGAGGAGGAGGAAGAGGCGCCCTTAGCAGCGGACACAACATTTAGAGCC
>NW_010101896.1:986-1210 GCF_000699245.1 Pterocles gutturalis
AGAAGAAGAAGGGGTGGAGGGTTGAGAGAGGTTGATGCTGAGGTGGTCAGGGATCGTGACGGAGGCTGCCTGGGAGGAGGAGGGTTTAGCGCTTTCTAAACTGTAACAGAGGAGAAAAAGGAACAAAAAAAAAATAAAAAAAATATATATACGGGTGGGTGGAAGGGAGAAGACCACCAAAATTAAAAAAAAAATAAGCAGCACAGGACAAACAGCGTAAAAAT
>NW_010101897.1:0-207 GCF_000699245.1 Pterocles gutturalis
CTCTTCCAGAGGAACGACCTCGGAGCTGGCAAGGTTGCCATCTGGGTCCCCGAGGGCTTGGTGCCCGGGGACACTGGTGGGACGGTCCTCGCTGTCCCCTTCCCTGCCCACAGTGCACCCGAAAATCCTCAGGGCCTCTTCCAGAGGCACCTCCTCAGCCCTTGCAAGGTCTTTGCACGGGTTCCAGGATCTTCATTGTCGGGGGTA
>NW_010101898.1:0-1142 GCF_000699245.1 Pterocles gutturalis
CCCCTAAATGTATTTTTTTCGTTGGAAATTAATTATTTCCAAGCTTACAGTACCCCAAAATGTGCTCTCAAAGGCATTGACCCCCAGCCCCTGTGCTGACACGCACCGGAGCAGGTAAATGCGCACGTTCGTCTCAAAAAAAAAAAAAAAAAAAACAGGCACGAAATGAGGTCTTAATATTTCCTCAAATGCGTGAAAGCACGCTTTTCTGTGCTCACAACCACTTTTCTACCTAGATGAGGACAAGCACGCAGCCAGAGTGGACAGTTACAGGTATAAATCTATGGTGGTATAAAGGTGGAGGCGCATATAGAAAATGGGGTTCACCAACTCGAGTGCCAACACCAGCATCTATTTGCACCCAAATACTCAGCCTCGTTTCCCACCTCTTTTTGCGTGGAAAAACTCTCCGGGAAAGGTACCTGCAGCCCCCAGAACTGGAGCCCCGGTGCTGTGGCAGCAGGATCTGGCCCAGGCCCACTGCTCACGAATGTCGCCAGTGTTTCCCCACACACCCGTGGGGCTCTGCCCCTCGGAAACCGAGCTCTCTTCTGGCCCTAAGATTTACAGCTTGCAGCCTCATCCAGCCCTGGCACAAGGGACAAGTCTCTATGGGGGGGAAAATACTCTTTTTTTCCCTTTTTTTCTTCCTTCTTTGGATATTTTTTTGCACTTAACGATTTTTGAAGACAACAACAACAAAAAAACTCTGGACGTGTTTAGGTAGTTCATATAATCTGTATTTTCCCCCCAGTGTTTTTTAGGATGTCAGCGATACCCGCACGAACCCGGGTTAACACAGTTCCCGTCAGCGGAGTGGGGCTGGGGGGCGCACAGCCTTCCCCCTGCCACCCCCAGCGGCATCTCCAGCTCCCGAAATTTGTGAATTTGTGAATTTGTGGATATATTGTAAATATAAAGGATAACGTAGGTATAACAGACCGGCCGGCCTCGGCTGTATTTTGCTGTGTGTTATTTAGGGCAGGGGAAAGAAACCACCAGGAGGGGCCCCTTTGTGGGCTTCCTAGGGGGGGGGGAGAAGTAAGGGGGGGGGGGGGGGGAGAAGAAAAAAAAAAAGGGAAGAAAGAAGGCAAGATGGATTGTGAAGGAGGAAAGAGGAAAAGAAAAATGAGTTGGAAAGA
>NW_010101899.1:0-3890 GCF_000699245.1 Pterocles gutturalis
TTTAAGTTAACTTTAACCCACGACACTACATTTCCCGCGCTGGTGGAGGGGAAAGAATTGACAGAACAGCACTTCTTTCCTTGCAACTGTAACCTTGACAAAGCGATGACATGTAGATGTTTGTTTTATAAATTATAAAAATTACTTAAACTTCTGCATTTAAGAGTGAAATTAATGTCATTTCTCCAGAGAAGCATGTATATGCAGCTATTTTAATTACAATAATGCTTTAACAGGTAGAGATTTATTCTGAAGAGCCTGTTAATGACTGTAGCTTAGTTGGAGGAACCAGTTTGAATCTATTTGATTTTTAAATAAGGCATGGTTTCTTCATTAGCTGATCCAACAGAGAAGCATCTGCTGCCATGGCAACAGCTGTCTCTGCAGAGGCAGTTTCTGAACATCCATCACAGGAATGGGACTTGGGCACCCAATGTCAGGCTGTCTTGGAAAGAACACCGACAAGGGGGCTCTCCTGCACGGTGCTAGGAAATAACACCGGTGAAGTAACATTTGCCAGAAGATAAAATTTCATCAAAGCATTACCTGGCAAGAGAAGCAGTGGTCTGGAAATAAAATAATTAATATCTTGTCTTAATTTCTCAGCTTTTGACAGTCTGCTGTTATCTGTTACATTCACAGCTTTTTAACTCAAGGAAATTACATAAGGAAATACTGGAGGCACCTTACGCTTGCCTGACATGCCAGGTGCCTGAAGCAAAGTGTTTATGGTGATAGGTAAGGAGACACTGGTGTCCAGACACACTATCATACACTATTCTAACATATACTAGAAGATACTGTGACTTGAAAAAGGAATAAAAAAAACATAGTGGAAATATATTTTCTAAAGTTACCTGAAGCATAAAATGTCTGTCTTGTGCATCCTCCAGCCTCAAATCCTGATTGTCAAGGTGAGATTTCAGACGGATCAGAAACTCATTCTGCCTGTTGATGTCTGTTGCCAAGATCAGGGAGCCCAACTGCTGTTCAATGTCCTGTCTGCAATCAAGGAAAATAAGCCCCTTCAGTCATGGAACCATTTAACATAGCTCAAAACAACCTGCTACAGATCATAGCATAAAGCTTCCTCTTTCCTTATGGACCCAGTCTGATCTGTTTGGTCAGTCTCTGCTGGGGTTTGCAGAATACAACTGTTCTAGCTGCCTACATGGGTTCAGGAGGAATAGATAATGTAGAAGAAAAATGCTTGTTGGCATAGGTGGTTCTGAAAGCTTCTGAAAAGTGCTAGGAAAATAAAAATCCCCAAAACAACAGCATGATGCATCTAGAAAAATGCTCACATCTTACTTCAGCTGCTCAGAGCTGGGTGTTGAATACTGCAACTCTAAAGTTGCAGTTAAAGTTGTAAAGGACTGGACTGAAGTCCTTTAAAGTAGGACTGAAGTTGTTGGCCTGAAGCAAAGGATTTCCACAGGGATATGAAGCTTACTTCTTACTGGTAACTTGTTTATATTCTTAGTAAGGTCACCTGTGGTTAAAACTTAGTATTGCAGGCTGTTCATTGGCTCAATCTTCATTCCTTGGTGGGAGTAACACTGCACAAAACCAGCAGGTAAAAAGTTAGCATCAGCTTGGCCAAGGTGCTCATGTTGCTGGGTTTTTTTTTTGCTTCACCCAAAAAGACAGTGAAGACTGAATCACACCTCTTCAGTCAGATGTGGAAATCCTGAGCAGTCTCCATGCTACTTGACCAACTCCTTTATTTTTCTCTCTATTTCATGTATTTAAATCACTGAATTTTTCCATATTTGGTTGGTGCTATTTAAAATGAAAATTGTGAACAGTGGATCTGAAAAGGTCCATTCCATTCCAATGTCCCCAGAACTGACAGTGACCATTCCTGTGCTGCAGAAGTGGCAGTGTCTTAGAAAATACTTCCACTGTATAACTTTGTCTCATTATTTCATACTGGCACACCAAGAGAGGGCAGGGAGTTCAGTTTACTCTAGAGCCTGGGCCTCTTTGCCAGCGTCCTTTTAAGGAGAGCAAAAAAAGCCATGGGCTAGTTTGAGTGATGCATTTCCTCCAGCAGACACTTACGTCACCTCCTTGGGCAGATGGGCAAGGAGCCGTGACTCTCGAAGCATGCCTATCGTTGATCGCCAGTGATGATTTTCCAGCACTGAAACGTTCTAGGGAGGAATAAAAGGAATAAATTCAAGGATTAGGCAGGTATCCATGGTACAGACACAGATTTGCCATATCATACGATGCCTAGAGCTGCTTGGAAGCGCTGTAACATGAGCCTAAAATGTGTGTTTTTTAGATACCTTTTGGATTTGAGGAATTGGTCTGGATTTCTAGAGTTAAGGACCTTGTGCTGCTAGGTTTCCTAGCTAAGGTCAGCACTAGAGTCCTGTTGTTCTACTGTTTTTGAGTCCTGCTGTTAACAGAGCAGCTAATCTCATCTGAGTGGGAGGTAGCTTGCATTCTATCAGATTTATTAACAAATTAACGCATGAGTGCAAAATCACATTTTTACCTCCTGCTGGTCTGAGGTTGACTTTTCAGCTTCTACAATTTGAATTAAGGGTGGACAAGAAAAAGAAGACTAATCTGCCAACTTTCCCTTGGAGTCAGGGAACTGGAAGCTGCCTGCAGCTCCTCTGGGAAAGCAAGAGGAGTACCGGTATCACTGAGCATCTGCAGGCTTCAGCAACTTAGTCTGTAACAAATTTTGAGTCCTTTTGTTTGTTTGCTTCCAACTAAATGGAACCAAAGGTAGGTCAGAAAAAATTCATAGGCAACAGAAACCCAGCTTTCTAGGTTGTCCGTAAATTACAACAAATTGGGTATCTTGTGTCTGATGACTTCATATTACTATCCTAACACACAATGCATTTGCCAATCATCAATCATTTAGAGTACTTTCTACCACTGAATGCCTCAGAAATGTCACTTGTCCAGAAAACTCTAACGTAATTCTTCAAATTCACAAAAGCATCTGCTTGCTGCAGAGAAGCAGCCCAGTGGAGCACCTCTCCAGGGAATGGCTCAGTCCTCAGCTATCCACAACAACGCACAGTGTGAACAAGACGACTGTCCCCTAGCAACAGGGACACTCCAGGGGGATTTATGGCATTATGGAATCTGATCCCTCTTTTGGGCAGTTTATGGCATTTGGGGTAGGTGAGCACTTGATTAAAAAAAAAACCACAAAAACAACAAAACAAACACAACTGAACTTTCTGGGCAGGTAGCAGAGCAAGAACTCCATCCCGTCACTGCCAACTGGGAAACTAGAGCCAGAATCCCTCTCTTCAGCCATTGTTAACCTCTGGCTTCCTTCTGCACAGTCCCACAGCCCTGAGGTGTAGCTGCATTAGTGCTGCCTTTCCTGTTGGCTGTGATGCACAGCTTCCACTTCTCCAAAGGGGCTGAACAGGATTTTTTCCTTAAGGCTTCCCCATTCTCCTTTGTAATCCTGTCATACCTAATGACTGTTGAAACACTAAACATTGCCAGTAACCAAGATCCAATTTGCATTTTGATCATCTTGTCAGTTTTTTTCTTTAAATTTTGTCCTCAAAATTAGTGCAAAGGTGAGAGTACAAATTTGATTGATTTTCCATTACAATATTTTCTGCAGTATGTTCTGTTGCTTTTCCATTCTCCTTTGTAATCCTGTCATACCTAATGACTGTTGAAACACTAAACATTGCCAGTAACCAAGATCCAATTTGCATTTTGATCATCTTGTCAGTTTTTTTCTTTAAATTTTGTCCTCAAAATTAGTGCAAAGGTGAGAGTACAAATTTGATTGATTTTCCATTACAATATTTTCTGCAGTATGTTCTGTTGCTTTTGAATTCACTCAATTGCTGATATGTTACTTTTGTATTTCTTTGGTCTCACCACCAGCCCCC
>NW_010101899.1:3927-47563 GCF_000699245.1 Pterocles gutturalis
AGTGGGGAAAAAAACAAACCAAACCAAAACCAGCCCCCAAAACCTTTCCAACCATGCAAAGACTAAGCCATTTTCCTTGGAAGAGCTAACAGACTCAGAAGTCACGACAGGTTATGCAATATCTAAATTACTTTTGACAGCAAGTTTATTAGACAACTTAAATATCCCTCTTCTCCTTTTGCCTAAGTACATCAGGATGGACTTTTGCAACCCTGCACTTTGACCAAGAAAAATAAGGGAGTGTAATGGGACATAACAATTTCTTTTTTTTTGTTCTTTCACCTCCCTAATCTCAGAGCTGAATCCTGGTCCCAACAGTTATCTCAAGTCCATAGGCTGCCATCTTCCTACCCTAAGGTAAATTAAACAAACCCTGCCTGTCACATTTGGCTTTTGGGAAGGCTTACACTCATTTAAGACAGTGTCTGTGTGCACAGTTCCTGCAGCCCGGTCTGACTGCACCCTTGAAACAGCCTGAGGATGATGAGATTGCCCTTGGAGCACTCTGTGCCCCCACATCCCTTCCAGCACAGCAGCGTTACTTGCTGAGATGAGCTGCTTCAGCCGTCCCTACCTCAACCAGGGAATTACACTCTGCAGGTGCAGTTGCTCTTTGGCCACGCTGAAGGCCGGCCACAACAGGGCGGAGCCTGTACGCAGCCAAGAATGTTCCATATCCAACCAACAGTTACTCAAAGGAAAAAGCAAACTTGGGTACCCATCCCAGAGTAATTACACTTCTGTAAGTTTCTTTTCTTTACCTGCTGCTATAAGGAGAACTTAAACCAAGGGTGCTGCACTGTCTAGTTTCCCACACTCAAAGTACATGGAGGAGGGAAAAGGAAAGGTCAAGTTAACAAGCGACAACTGGGCTTGAAGTCATATGACTCCCCTGTTAAATGCAAGCAGCCAGAACCCCCGAAGCTGCTTAGTAGAGTCAGCTATCTCACTTTGGAACACTTATGCCTTACTAAAGACTAATTGCCATGAGCTATCTGATAGCGGAGATAACCCATGCAGGGAAAAGCCTACGGACTGGCTTGCAGACTGGGATTCTCAGCTCTGATCTCCAGAGAGCTTGCTTCCCATAACTCTATTTTTTAAAAAACTGCATAGCACAGGTTAGTTTTAAAGGCGGCATTCTAAGAAGCCTCCATCACATTTACTGCCTCAAACTATTAGATTGCTCTTCCTCTAACACAGACTTCAGGACTGTGAGGGAAAAAATGTTTTTTGTACTTAGACTATCACAGATCTCCAATCTGTGACTCCCTGAGCCATTCAAACCACCACACTTGACATCATACACATTTGGAAAAGAATAATAACTTGAAGAGAGGAAGACTTGACTTGCTATTAAATAGGTGCAGAGAAAACTTTAATTTTAATTCAGAGTGGGAGGCGATCTAAATTTCTTTCAGTCTGGTCATCTATTCTTAGTCATTGAGCAGTTGATCTAACTATATACAATGTTAAATACTTGAAAATGATACTTTAATTAGAAATGGTGCTTCTAAGGAAGACTGCAAAGTAGAACTGTCATAACTGATGCCCAAAACATATTTTCCTAATTCCAGTTTATATACATCTAGAGTTGTAATGCATTCTTTCATAGATTTCTGAAACGTGTACCATACATGTTGTATGTGATCAGTCCAGACTTCTAAACTATTACGCTTAATTTAAGAGCCAGGCAAAGACAGATCTCAACTCTGTATTACTGTATAACATTTTATTTATATCAATGCTATTTGTTTTATTAGGAAATTCATAATTCATTTTCAGTAAAAGAGTTTCTGTTTTAAAAAACAAAGCAGTTGACTTTTTCTGGTGTTAGTTTTGATGTGGCATTTTGGACAACTACAAGGCAGGATTATATCAGGCTGAGCAACCTTGAATTGTATGCTGCTTTCAGTCAAAAGAAGTAGAAATAACGTCGGATAAGCCAAATGTATCAATCAGAATTTGAGTTAACTGTGACTTTTAAGAGTTCTAAGACAATGATTAACTAGCAAGAATGAAACTCATTCTTAGTTTTAATGGTTAATGAAAGTTAGAAATGAAAGTCTGTATCACGCAACAAGGAATGCTGTTGTGCTTGTCACAAGAGACCTAGTGACTTCCAAGTCCCTACTGTCACCTTTTACACTCTCATCTGTCCCTGTAATGCTAGAGGCTTCAATGAGGCACTTTTATTTTGTGGAAAATTATGGTGCCTCACATGCAAGTATACTCTTGTAGAAATTACCCTATATGTTACTACAAAAAAGCCTTGCAACATAAAATATGGATTTAATTTGATAATAAATACTGGAAGTTCTGAACTCCTTGGTGGTGACCCCGGATCTTCCTGAAACATGATTCTCCTCATATATGCTCTTCAGAAAATGTCAAACACTTATGTCTTTGTCAAACACTAAATTACCTTGTTTTGCAACCCTTTTTTTTCCCAGATCATTCAAATGTAAAGTTCTAATATCAATTTACAAAGAATCAAGAGCAAAGAGACACCATAAATAGATAGCCCTTAGTCTCAGTTACTCCTGTCTTGGTGACAGATGACTGCCAGCTTTGTTAAAACTCACTTTCATTCGATCATTTTTCTGATTACTCCCAGCAGTTCTGTGGCTCTGCTATTTAAAAACCACCAAAAACACTAGAACTGTTTTGTTTCAGTTTCAATCACACATTAAAGCACTAATCTTGAGAAGAATACAATTTATTGTTTTAAAGACTGAATCTAAATTTTTGACTAAAAATATTTTCAGTGAAACTTTTTTCCAACATTGTTATTTTTATTGGCATCCATGTACTGTATACTACTAAAATCTTTGTAAACAATCTGGGATCTATTTCAGATAAAATCATATAAGTCAAACCTTCCAGTGAATGTCCCTAAAGAGGATACTTAACAATCACATTTGCTGTTGAAAGATTGCCTTTTCTGTATTGTCGCTGCCTTTCTAACCAACATTTGAAAGTACATTCAAGTCCAGTTAACTGAGCAGAAACAATCTCTCCAAGATAGTAGTATTTTATTTTAGTTAAATTTCTTTCTGATTAGCCTGAATTTTCAACCTAATTATATATTAGTTTCCCACTATTGATCTGAGAAGGAGTTGTTTATACCTTTCTATAGGACTGGGGTTTTTGGCTCGACCCGCTCCTCTTCAAAGGATCCTTAGCTTAACTTTCCCAAAGTCCCCTGGCTCAGTTCCCTGGCTTTTCTCCATTCCCACTCAGATGGCCTGACCTTTAGAAAAGACTGAAGCAAAATGCACCAGACGTATACGGGGATAACTTCGTAAGCAGCATTAATTTGTGACGAGGCCAATCATGAACTTTTATGTGTCTGAGCATCATCGTGCCCTGGCTGGGGCTCCCATGGTCAAGCCCGTTACTCTATCTCAGGGCAGGACAGCAGTACCGCGACATAATCCACTTCTTATGGGAAAACCCAAACGTTGCTTGAGTAGGGAAAAACAAGAAAGAATCTCTTTTCAAGTAGCAAGCACATCACAGCAAACTCTCAATTCGCTAAGTATGCGTAGAAAGGCACATAGCTATTGGTGAGTCTTCTCCAATTAGATTTTTTAGCTTGGGATTTTCTAACACCTTATTACAAAGTCTGAAGTTGACTCTTCCAAATGCTAGAAATCAATACCATCTCCATTTATTAGCTATGAATTATGGTTAGTACAACCAAAGTTATTTACAGCATTGCTCTGTCGTGTATATGTGAGTATAATGTAAAGAACAGAGATGTGCATATATAATAATGTATACATGCATGATAAGATCATACACATAGGACAGTTGCAGAAAAAATCCAGAGCTACAGTGACTTCCATGGGCCAAAAATTCAAATATATGCAAAAAGGACCACAAAAATCAGGGCAGGATGGGTTCATTGATAGTCACTGAACAAGAGGGTCCATGGTTTTGTTTCAGGAAGTCTTCTACTACCGCTTCCCAGAGCTGGGAGGATCTATGCCAGGTGAAGGACAACTCTATACTTATCCCAGGCTTATGTTTCTCTCTGAGATCTTTTACTGGCTGCTCTTAGAAACAGGATACTGGTCTAGGCAGCCTGTGGTGTGACCTACAGTGGTTGTTTTTAAGTTCTTGCTTTATGTCTCTAGGCACGTTTGTGTAAGTATCTACAACTTTTCCTTTAGTTTCCTCTATCTTCTATTTTTTTTTTTAATTGCTATATTTATTAAGTGTTTAACTTTACTAGAGCCACATGAAGCATGAGCTTACTTTAATGAAACGCTAATTTAGAACATTAACTCGCTCACTGAAGGAAGATGAAGTACAAATTGTCTTGCTGTGATTTTAAATCTCCTACCCACAAGTCCTTACCCCAGATGATCTACAGAAGAAATAACCCAGGCAACTGATTTGGCTTAAATGTCCTCAACAAAATATGACATTTTCACCTTTTTTCTAACGGGTATCAGCTTTGCTGTAAGAAGAGGCACTCAGTGAGGAGCTTAGCCAAAATTGTCCAGATTGTAAAGTGCATCCCTCTGCCATCAGATTTTGGCACTAAAGTTCACTGCAAGTTGCTTAGACTCTTCTTGACACCATTTTACATATTATCAAGTTGATGAGAAGCTTTACCTGGTACAGGCTGGCAAGGTGGTGTTTAGTTTTGATCAGAAAGGGTTGGTTGACCCCTGGATGATCCACGTCATGAGCGGCAGCAGCTAGCAGTCCGAGCATGATGTCCGATGGGGTGAGGAAGTTGGCAAGCTGAATCACATGCATTAATCACAACAAGAACGTGAACAGTAAACACTTTTTTTTTTCTTCTTTTGGCAAATAAACAAACCAACTGACATCATGGCATAGCTCGGTTTTGTAAGCATTTGTATACAAATGCAAAATATAAAATAAATTTTGTGAACAACATTTTTAAAGTGACTGTTGAACAAACATCTATAAAGATATCAGACTATATACTCATATTTTATTACAGTTTGTATTTCTTATCTCTTTATCATTCACGGCAATATAAGGATTGTTGTTATAGAAGTACTTGAGCTTAGTCTAAAAGATTCTGTTTAAAAAAGTAAATAAGTATACTGGCAGGTTGGCACATGTTAGCACAGATGAGAAGAGGCTCTGCCTCACACAGTATTTAGTAATACTAAACTAAACAATACAAACAATAAACTGTGCTGGAAATTGCAGAGTTTATAAACTTTTGAAACTTCAAACTTGGCTGTTAAGATATCTCAGTCCAAATACAGGTATTTTATTAGAGAACATAATTTACCTTTCTTCTGACATCCAAGTTTGAAAACCTGCCCAGACTTTTTTCTTCCATACAGCTTATCATTCAGAAGCAAATTTTGTTATCATTGGAAAAAAAAAATTGCAAGTCTTGGCATTTTCAATTTCGGAGAGTGAGGCAGTTATTAACAGCCTGATGAGTCTATACAGAGTACAGGTCTATGAGCTGAAAGAAGCATCCTGAGATGAGAAATGAAGAGTAGTATGGTATAGATTCTGGATGTTGGCTGTCCTCTGCACTTCTTGACAGAACGGACTTGCAGATATTACAGGAGATGAAAATACAGGAAAGCTGGGCCCTGCTCCTGTCCTCGCCACTGCTAAATTCTGGTCTAACAATTTGCTAATTCTGGCAGAACTTCCTTTAGTTTAAGTCAAGCCAGGAAAGACAAGTTATATTCTTACCCTGTGGCTCAGCATTACAGTATTACAGTGCCTCCCAGTAACACACAAAGCAACGTTACACCCTCACGCTGTCAGGGCTCACTGCAGCAGCCAAGAAGCTGCTGTTTACTCGTGCAGAGGAAACCCCTGCAACAGACCCAGCTGAAGGCACTGTTTCCTTCTTTTCTGGTGTTGCACTGCCCAGTTTGGTATTCTGAAATACTGCTGTGAGGGGCTTATGCCCTGAAGGGACTGAGTCAGGGGCATGTGTTTCTTCCTACCAGCTTTGCTGGGAGGACTGCAGCCACTGGCCAATGGCTGGTACACACCGTTAAGGTAAAACTTGCCAGAGCTTATACAACAGCACTTTGATATGTCATCTGTGTGATGACACATGACTCCAGTAGCTTGTGTGAAGTGTCTGTAATCTGCAGCTGACTCTGCTACTGCCTCATTGCTGACATCAAGTACGCAGTCATTTTCCACTATCTAAAAATAGCTTTTGTTTTGTTTTGTTTTTTTTCCCAATCCTGGGAAAAAAAATATCTGAAAGCAACACCAGTGAGAAAGGTTGTCATTACCTTGGGCTCTCTCAGATAGCAGTGCATAGCTTGAGTGACATCAGCAGCATGGACAGCGTTGTGGTACGGGTTTTGGCTATGGTAATCTTCTTGAACCATAACTGGGAACCAAAACAGAAAACAAAGATCCTTTTGTCTCTGAATGCCATGGCCACAAATGGGAACTGGACTTAAAATACAGTTTGGGGTTTTGAAGTCAGCTGTCTAAGGAGTTTCTTCAAATATCTGTAGCTTACTTAGACTGGTGCGCTTATTGGGATACCTTGAGAGAAAAAAATGCATGAAAGGATCTGTGAGGCCCAAGGGGATATGCTGGTACTAGTTCATAAATCAACTCTTTCTTGCCTTAGTGAAGGCTCTCGTTCAGGAGTAAAATAAACAAGGAAGAGAGGCAAAGTTATCCACAATGGAGTGTAATTATTTGCACTGCTGTCATAGGGGAGTACTATGTCATTAAGGCAGTACCACCTATTTTGCAGCAGCGGGGGTTGAGTCATTGATATCCTGGCATCATTTGTTATCTGAGTGACTAGCAATGGTCAAAGGCATTCCTACATGCTCCAGACAGAGAATCAAAAGATAAAGCACAGGGGTCTTGGGAGCAAAATCTTCTATGATAATTTTAGTCACGTCTATGTCTCCATGTTAAAATACCAGTCCCTCTTGTTTTAGCGTGCAGTGCTGGAACTGGTCCAGCTGGAAGACTGAGTGACAACCTTTTAACTCTCAGCTTTCAATTGCACAGAAAATCACTGAGGTGCGTGCTTCCCACTCATCTGTTCCTTGCAGCAGTGCCTGCTCTGTTAAGTGGTCTCCGGGCAACACCATGTGAACACAGGAAGCTGCACGTGATCTTGCCCAAAGCGCTCTCCCACACACTATCAAATTAATCAAACAGAAAGGTAACAGGCAAATTTCCCATGGCACTCCTCTCCAGAATTGGGAATGCCAAAGAAACTCTGAGCCTTCAGTTTGTTTCCAGCTCCACCAGCATTTGAAGTTACAGTGGGTAATCCTTTAAACCCCGGATACCACTTGCTCTCATTATCTGAGCATCCACTTCATGGCCGCCCACAGGAGTCAGAAACGGCAAGGAGATTTTGTCTGTCTCCACACCAAACGGCAGGGAGATTTTGTCTGTCTCCACACCATTTCCAGAAGTGACAATCTTCTTAAGGAAGAGACCCTGCCTTTGAAGCTCCATCTAACAGCCTAACAAACTGGCATTCAGCTGCATTCAAAACATGATGCAAAAAGTAATTGATTTTGGCCAATTTCTTCTTTTGGTTTGCTGACAGCATGGGGCTAATATTTCTGTTGGCAGTAACAGCAGCAGGGGCTTTCATCAACACTATTCAGTGCAGACAGCTTGATATAATTTGTTAAATTTTGCACATAAGGTTTTAACTGTCCTGGGTCTCAGTGGTCTATTAGTCACTAAAATAATGACGCTGCACCACAACTGTACTGTGCACAGGGAGGTTCTGCAATGTCTGTATGTCTGTTTGTGGGGGCCCACTTGGCCAGCCACATCTCTGCATGGCACACTTCTTTAAAAATCACCAGTGCAACTGTGGTACCGGGATATTTCAGCGCAATGCAGAGCTTTCTGAAGTCCCTACATTGACTTAACAGGTACTGAATTGAGTACCTGAGTGCCTGTGTGTTGTATGCTAATATATATCACAGAAATGTTTTACTGAAATATTTGCAACGATGTAATGACTTTACATATCTGTGCAGATCAAACCAGTGCCTTTTTTGGTCCCCTACTTAAGCTGTAAACTGTGTTTAAAGATGGCTTTGAGGTGAGCACTTACCTAAAAACCTGTGTAACGTAACCATATCTAACTGGAAATGGTGAATAAGTCCATGCACATTGAAGAGGTGACAAAGCAGTGTTACGAGACTGTTTCCTAAAAGCAGAAAGGAACAACTCTTAGATTCCCTTAACATGTAGTTACAAACCAAGCAAAGCTAAAAATCATCATAGTTTCCTAGCTATTAGTCAGCTCCTATCATAAGAGCTTAGATGGTACTCATATATCCAAAAGCAGCTTACATAAATCACTCCCATATACAACCAAGACTTGACAGTATGGCTGTACCAGTGCAGTGCCATTCTTCTGTCTAGATGCCATAAAGTCATGTTTCAACATGATACAAATGGCAAAGTGACATGGATTCAACTGGAAATCTTTTGAAAGGCTTGTTTGAGAATCACATCATCTTCATAATCCAGGTCTACTTCCAGAAATTATAGAAAGGAGAATGGCTTTTCTGCCACTTCAGCTTGCCATACTGTACTAAGTAGTTAATTACTGAGAAATTAGCATTTTGTAATTAATTTTTTTTACACATGGCAGTATAAACATGTAATTAGCCCATGTAACTAGCTCAGCTACAGTTGCATCTCACAATGATGATGCAATCAGGAAAAGAAGAGTTGCAGTATTTACAGTCTCAAATCCCACTGTAATGTTATGCTGGCCTTACTGTGAATTTAGTATTGGGAACACTGGCAAAACTGAGCCTAACTAGTATTATAAGATCAAATATACATACACACAGTGTTTAAAAAAGTTTGCACTTCATAATTCATCAGTGATGTTTCCAGAAAAATTAGAAAAGAACCCCAAAACCAACCAACCTATACAATGTATAAACAATGTTTGAAGGGAGTCTCTTCTCATTTAATGTAACTCAGGAAAGAAAATAAATATATGTACGAAGAGGACATGGAAACTTATTTGGCCTTGGCTACTGAGCAGGAGTACAGAAAGGTAATTCAGAAGAATTATGCTTTTGCTCCCCTTGCCACTTGCAGTCCTTTCCACTCTTCACTGTCAGTCACTCAGCTGAATTACCCTCTAAACCAACTTCTTTCTACATTTGTTGCCCCAGCCAAACCTTCTTAGACCAGGCATGAGGAATGAGGGATCTTTTGGTCCCATAAGCAATACAAAAAGGAGAAAGCTGTGATCATGATCCTCTTCGGCAGTTCAGATCAAGAGGCACTACCTAGAAATCGGAGTGTGTGTGGTGCTACAGGCACATGTTTAGGCAAAAAGTTTTACAGATTTTTACTGTCTTAATGAATTTTGCTAAATTTTGCTGCTGAACATAAGCAAGGATATCTTTGGTTAAAAGCATTTCATCTTGATAGAAACTGACTGATTATGGAGGTCTGGACTTAGCAACCAATGGATCTAATAGGTATATTCAAAGTACCTTTGGAATTTCCCAGATAAAGGAAACTGAAATACTTCCTTGAAACTAATAAGCACTTCACAATAAAAAAAGCAAAAGGTGGCCATAACAAATGTATGAGATTAGATTAACACGAAAGCACACTTTAAACATTATCCTACAGTTGTGAACATTATGGGAAAAGCCTGGAAATGTTCAAGGACATGATTTTAAGAGGAATTCACTCTGTATAATTTCTCTTCTGGAATCTTAACTGAAAATGTTTAGCAATAAATTAATTAGGGATTTTAAGGATAGCCATATATGAGACATTTTAAAATAAAACCTTTTTGTTTAATTACTTACCATTTGTCAAGCGGTCAAACAAGAAAATGTCAAAATCCCACATTCCCACTTTGGATAGCATATGCTAGAAAAAACAAATATGAAAAGGTAAGTGAATGATATGTGAAACTATAAAGCAGATGTAAATTATTATTCCACATTGATCAGTCACAGGATTGGTTGTTGCAGCTTTAAAGTTTTGTTCACAAAAGCTATAGAGAGGTATTTGAAACACGAGACACCAAGAACCAAATTTATCTGTACTGCATAGGATATCCTTTGCATTTTTCACTGAGGAGGTTTTGAACTTGACACTAAAAATACCTTCAAAATGGAGCTCAAAACATAGAATATTATAAAACAAAATATTATGAAAATGTTCCCTTTTATTGCACAAGTTTTTTATTGTTCTTTCATGTCCCAAAATCAATCCAGTACAAATTCTCATAGGTTTTCATTACAGTAAAGCACAGTCATAGCTCTCATGGTGAATATGAATTACATTTTGCTGAACAAACCAATACACAGTAATAGCTTTTACAAACTTGGATACAGTGCTTCTGTGAAGCCCACTCAGCCACAGGGAAGAAGCCATCCCTGCCATCACATACAGTGTCTTTACAGCTACATCAGTTCAGTCAAGAGACAGAGTCTGGACTAACTGTACGCCTACAATGGCATATGTGTGAATAGAACGTGTTCACTCCCATCGTTTAGTCTGTATTCAAACCAGTTCTGGATTCCTAATTACTTTCTAACACTTGGCACATAATCTTCTCTTGCAGAGAGTAAAAATTGCCTAGGCACATAATCCCAACACCATCAGTCATGCACGTTTTGTTAGAAAATATGTTTCAAAGCAAGTATAATAGCTGTAAAATGAGAGAATTATATTTTGATTATTATGAAGTTCCTTGCAGTGACTGTTCCCTGTTTCCCAGCCTTTGCCATTATGGAGAGCTATTGTAGGTTGCCTAATAGCTGCTTCATACCTGCTGAGAGACAGCTGTCTTTTTTCGAGCCGATGAATTAAATCCTGTGTTGAGGGTGCACTTACTTAAATCAGTAACTCAGCCAGGGATCCTTTATCTTTTAATAAATCCAGATTATAATTTCAGTTGACAGAATCTAAAAATGCTGAATAGATTTAGACATTTTCTTGTTTCATTGAGACTAAGCCTTTAAAGCTGTAACCATAAAAGAGGAATGGACAGCCTGTTTGCTGTGAGGCAGGCAAGTAAGGTGGGTCATTTAAGCCATACAGCCATACATTTGATTATCTGAACACTGAAACAAAATTGACACTCTCTGGAATATTATTAAAAGAAATGGAGACCCAGAGACCATCTTACCCTTGCTTGCCCAAGGTAGTCCTCATCCAGTAGGTACAGAGAGGCTTGTGGTATAATTCCACGCAGTAACCGGGATGCATGGAAATACCTCTGGAAACTTAACAGTCTTTTCACCTTTTTCTTGGTGCCAATTTCCCCTGAGAGTGTAGTATCTGTGAAAAGCAATACGTACAGAAACCATGAAACCCAAGATGAAGGATGACACTCTCAATTATTTAATAAGAGAAACAGCAAAAAACTTTTTTTAAAATAGTGACACAAAAAATCACAAGGTTCATGCTTCTTGCCAATCCCCATGAAGCAGCAGTAGTCAAATCCCTATACTTCATCATAAAATATCTGTTTATTTCAGAAAGGAAATATGTTTCAGTAATCAGGGCACTAACATAGTTAGTTCCATAGACTTGGAAGATCTGAGTTCAGTAGACCACCTGTCCCAGACTCTAATGTGATCCAGGCTGAGACACTGGGGGGGTGATATATCACCTACCTGTAGATGTCTAGAGGGACCCTAAATGACCAGGCAGAGTTAGGTACGGGAGAGCAACTCTTACTCTCCGGTGCTTCTGTTCGCTACCTGTACAATTGAAAATAGCAATACCTTGCTACCTCAACAGGAGTGTGACTGGAATATATTAAAATTGCATAGCACTAGCACACAAGGTGACCTTGGATATGAAGCCAAAAAGGTGACACCAAAATGCAGGCTGAAAGCATGAATGTGTGACCCACTTTTGGAAAATGAGAGAAAAGAGCAAGAAGTAAGAACAGGTTAATAATCCTATTGTATTGTCTGCTCCATAATATAAGGCAAACTATAAATGAAGAAAATATTTTAGTTCTACAATTAGGAAAGCAAGTATATTCAGGCAATACATGCATTTCTGGTTACACAACAGAATATGTTCTTTTCACTCAGTACCAGGATAATTCTAATTCCCTAATGCTGCATTAGGAGATTTTCATATAAGGCTAAATGTGACTCAAAAAAAACAAGGCAGTTTTAATGCAGTGATTAAATTAGTAATTGGAGTAATTAAATTACCTTATTGTTAGTAGGACTAATATACAGGCTTCCTAAAACTTGTAATGACTTAGGCAATTTAATTTGAACTTTTAAGAGAACCTTATGTACAGTTGTGAATTTTTCATTTTGCAGGCTGGTATAAGTTTTGGAGAAAGTCAGAACAGAAACCGGACAGTTGTTTGAAGGTAGTAAGACTCAACACAGTTTTATTCATAAGAGGAATCTTGTAAGAAACCAAAGATTAAGCACTCCTTTTCAAGAACAGTAATGACTGCTCGAGCTAAGAAGCTGCATAGCATTTAACTGGATTTCAGGTTTAAATAAGAGCTCACGAAAAAGATCTGTGGACTGAAGATGACTCTATGTTGCTATTTGTTTTTATGCAAAAATGCTGAGTGTTTGTTCTGCTATGGAATGAAAATATGACTTTTTATGCTGTTTTTATGAGTGTTACTATTGCGAGAGGTTTTTCAGAGAAGTTACTAGGGTTTTTTTTGATCGTAGGTGGTTCAGTATTTGATTTCTCCAACAGCACGTGTGAGCACTTTCTGTAGCAAGTCTATTCCTTAATGCAACAGCTATTGAGAGACGCAAAGTCAGTAACAACAAAAACCCCCATACTTAAATACTGAGAATCAATAATTAATATATTTTCTTTCACCTATAAGTTTCACACTTCTCGTGGGCTGCCCAAAGACCCCACCAAGTTTTAATAATATAAAAGTACAAAATAATTTTATTGCAACTTGACAAGCCATGTGTTTTCAAGAATGCAAACAGTAACAATGTCACTACTGTACCAGCCTGAAGGTTAGATTTTCATTTATGATGTGCCAGAACCTGCCTCAATTCTCTCACACATTTTAAAAGCTGGAACAATTTCATGGCCCCATTGAAGGAGTGACTAATGTAGGTGCTAACAGTTACCCAGTGACAGTGACGTGTGGAGTAACCAGTAGACTTGTTTTTGGCAATTCTTGTCATTTTTATAGTGCTGCTAAAAAGTGGCTCACATTCACTTTAATTCCTGGATGACAAAACACTCTTAAAATTAATTCACTTTTTAAACTTGTGTCAGCTGTTTCTCGACTTCCCAATTTTCCTATTTCCATCTTTGCCCCCAAACTGTCACTACTTTCAGGTAACAAAATTAAATTTTGAAGTATGGAAAACTTCCCTGTTGAATATCAAGAATTAGTAGTTGCTCCAACTAATTTTTATCTAAGTTAATATCTGGTTTTTTTCAGTGAAAGACAGAGAACTGAAATTAAAACCTATGTTCCCCTAAGGTGTCTTTAAAACTCACACATAAAGTTGCTGTGAATGATCTGAAGGGGAAGATTTGGCCTGAGACCCAACAAGCAATACATTGGATTATGAAGCAGTGGTCATTTTATCCTTTGCATTACCAGATTATTTCAGTAGCACAAATAATATTTAACAAAGCACAAACACATCAGGTTGAAATAAATAATTTCTTATTGTGAAACATATTTTATGAACTGAACTAACAAACTTGTTGCCACTGCTTTGCCACATTGCTCCATATGGTTTTCATGGGTCTCAACTGAAATTTAATCATTGGCAGACAGTGCCTCTGAAACATGACTTGCTGCTTCAGATGAGCACTGTATTACAGTATATTATGAAAAAAAAGATTACCCACAATAATCTATTGCCCTGTATTTTGATTCATAGGGGAAGGAGTTCATAATACTGATAAAGGACAGTATGAAATGTATGTTCAAAATTGGGCTCTTGACAGAACAGCCCGAATCCCACACTGCAGGCTACCCACATGCAAACTCTGGATGTTGACTTAAAGGATATAATGTTAAGATCACATCCTCTGGGTCATTTCAGTAACAATTGATTTGTCTACAAATCACAGGACTTGTCAGATGATTGCTATGACCTATAACAGATTACTATGCCATCTGCAATAATGTACCTTATTATGCTGGTGCCTTGCATAAAATTGGACTAAGATTCTGCCAGTCTCTGACCACAACACATCCCGAATTACTATAATCTCATTGGCATTTTCTGTTTCCCGTCCCTAAATGAGTGTCAAACAAAAAAGAAAAGCACAGCCATATGAAATTGAGAGAAAAAGGACACTTAAAAAAGAAGAGCAAAAAATGGAGCAGCTGAGAGTGAATGCTCAAATTCTGCCTTCAGCTCAGCGGTCATACCTCAATCTCCCAGCAGCGAGAGTCATTCCCAGTGTATGGGAACCACCAGCTGACACAAAATCAGGATGCAGTTTTAAGATGAAATTAAGGATTTATGTGAATGACTTACAGTAATACGCTGAACACACCACTTCTTTATTGAAAACTGTAAATTTCAATTTAAATTGTAAATATAAAATTCTGATGACAACACCTGATGTAAGTCATATAGTGACTTTGAAACATAAAGAGTTATTGATAGCTATTTCTTATTAGTCTAAATTGAATTACAAGTAAATGAATCAAAAATATCATTGCAGATATCACTGAGCTTCAATTGTGGAACTATGGGTACTAAAATATATGCTATATTATCTCATTAAAGAACACAAGCTGCAAGGCTCACATGGGAAAGATTTAGTAATTGTGTGCAATTTTGAAATGAACATGAAAGACAAACAAGAATGTCTTCTGCTTATACCCATAAAACTTCCTTTGAGAGCTGTGTTTATCTTTAATCATTGTAGCAACTTCTGAATGTTTTGTTTACCTAGAGAAAGCATCATCTGTATCTCTTAAAAGATGCCCATTCTCATATCCTGTGGAGTGACTGCCTACCACAGAGGTTGGAGAAACCCTGCTTTGTACACTGAACAAAGTTATTGTATGAATTCCATAGACATATCATATGAATTACATACACAGAGTGTCTGCATAAGCATTCCTCACAAAGCTGAACTTCTACCTTCAAAAACACAGACAGCCTGAGCTCAGAGTGTATCGCCTGATGTGTTTCATCAAGCAGCAAAAGTGGTGGCATTTTTCTTTAGGTAATTTGAGAGCCACGTCACATATACACGCTATCAGACCACGGATGATGTCTGGATATTGCATGTGGCCCTCAAGAGGTTAATAAGCTACAGGAATCAATGGTTGCCTTCTCTCTCCTAACAAAGTTCCTCCAGTTACACAGATCTGCTTGCCTTAACACGACCTATGGCTCACTACACCCCAACCTCTGTTATTTCAGGGAAAAACTAGAACTGCTACCAATTTTCTTTCAGATTTCTTTCACATTGCCGTGCTAGCGCGTGCCCACAGGCAGCGTGAATATAAAAATAATGGAGGTTATGTTAACAATAGTTGAGTTAACATCCAGAAACAATCACATAAATCAAATTTGGACAAGGATGTACTTAACTCTGCACCAGACATTCTCATTACATTGTTATTGTTCTTTCATAGTAAACAAACTTGGTTATGTATTCAAATAAGGCCTCCAAGTTTTCCTTCACAGTATCGCCTTCTTTTATTTTATTGCACCTCAGCGTACAATAAAAACAGGTCACTCAGCAGGCAGGAGTGGATAACAACAGGCTTATTAATTTTCAAACACCAACCGATTCAGAAGCAGAAAATGTTTTTCCTCTTTTTTTCCAAAAAGATGCAGAATAAATCAAGTCCTCAAGAACTGGCCTTTGACTCATACAATTGATAATACCCTTTCCCCTCTTCTGAGGATGCAAAGCCATTCTGTACCCAGCCACTGCTCTACAACTGCATGCCTGAAGAGTCAGGCAGGATTGTCAGAAAAGTGCTGGAATATCTGGAAGATAAGGTGAGAGGATCAGACCTGCAATTTACTGTTCCGACAGTTTGCAAGCAGTGAGGACAGGGAAACAATTTGCCTCTGATCCTATATGTTATTAAGGTAATTTCCTGCACTGGTTCCTGGTTTGACAGCTGATTAGAACACTTCCATTTGAGAGCCCAAGAGATATGTCATTGACTTATGAGGAATAATTGGTGTTTGTCCATTTTTTTGTGTGTCAAAGTCATGCCAGGCATTTAGATCATCTTTACTGAAGTCTTGTTTGTCATACTCATTGCATGACTTGGTTGCTAAATTTTTCTAACAAAGAAGAGTGCATAGCACTGATGATAGAAAAAAATTGCTGTGCCTTCTTAATATCTTCTTACATTACAGATTTATCATATTATCCAAAAGATAATATCCAAAAGATTATCCAAAAGCAGCATGAGTAGGGACAGCAGAACTAGCACAGGTAATCTAAAAACTAATTCCAAACTTAGTATTTCACATTTGAATTTTTGGAGAAGGCACCAGTAAACTAGAAAAACAGATAACCTTTTCTTCTCTCTTTACTGTCTAGGCTTTTCCCTTACCTTGCCCCTTACAGTCCAAGAACCTTTCAGAAAGGAAACATTGCCATTTTGAAGAAAGGCCTGAGAAAATGCACAAAGCACCAGAAACCTGTGTAAAAGGACTGTTGCTTGAAAGCTTTCGTCTAGTGTAGAAGGACCAAGAATCTCAGATGAACATCCCAGTTGTACTTCTCAGTTGTCTGCAGCTGGTGTGAGAAACTGACAAACAAGTTTGATTCAAAAAGACTAGGATTGTGTCAATTTTATCATTTGAATACACACTGGTCACCACAACTAAGAAGACAGAGATGAACACCTTGCACTATATCACATCTACAGATAAAAAAATGTTGTACTGAAGTCTTGCAGATGTAGAAATCCTCATGAGACTTCCTCAAACTACTCAGGAATCCAAAAAGGTTGTGTTATAAACCTTTTGGTTTTGCTTGCTTTTCTAATGTCTAAAAAATTCTTTGTTCCTTGACTTTTGATAAAATTAAATTTTAGAGGTGCTTTCTGTTAGCTGCCATTGTTCATATGGGTTACAACTGTATTTATCTTTAAATGGGTAAACATTTTTTCAACTAGGAAGAGGCTGTGAGAATGAGAGGGGGACTCTGAACACACCAGAAAAGAGCAGAAAATCAGAAGAAGTAAAACAAAAGATCTTTAAAGTTTTCCCTTTGAGTCAAGATTCCATTCTTCAACTACCTGTATAAGGGCACAAAATTAATGCAGAGCCCTGTTTACAGAAGAGGTGCTCATGTGCTTGTTTGGCTCATGTAGTTAATGAAATGTGAGAGGTTCTGGGACACCAGCTTTCTAGGTCACCTTGCTGTGGGGTTTCCTCTTCTTTGAACATGGTGGCTTGTAACAGCTCAGTTTCCAAATAATAAAGTTCCTGCACAATTGCTGGCATCTTGATAAACACTAGTCATGCAGTTCCCCCACCATCCAAAAATATATTCCTTTTGATACTGTTTGAAAGAGACTAGAGAACTTAAGAATTATGCAGATTATCCCATCTATATACTGAATTATCCCATTACACCAAGTTCTGGAGAAACTAGGGTTTCAAAGACCAGTTAAGTAACAGAATATTATCCTTAATAACAGCAAGAGGAACAGATTAAATCCAACTTTAAGATCAATTTAATGTGTTTCTCTTCACAATTTGCAGCCTTTATTGGGGTCATCAATCATCTTTATGCAAACAAACATCTCGGCATCTTTTATTAAGCCTCCTACAAGTTCTTAGGAAATGGCATGTTGTGTTCTGTTTTGCCACAAAGTTGTTATCATTTCAATATGAACCTTCACTTTGACACTTAAATTTTCATACAGTAGCACAGTCAGGACCTTTTTTTCCTAAAACTGCAAAGTTCTATAGCTGATTATAGTTTCTCCAACAGGAAATGGTACAACCCCTCCCCCTTCACTCCCCTTGAGAAAAAGCAACATAACCTGTAATAACAGCAAACCCAACTTTCATTTATCATCTTAATGATCCCTTCTCCTTGTTCTTTCTTTTCCTCTGGTCATTTGGAAAGTATCCTCAGTGTTATCTTCAGTACACCCTTTCCCTTTTGTAATCAGGGAGAAGGAGGTGGGGTGCTAGAATGGGTCACACATCATTTGGAAACTTTTAAAGGGACACTCTCAGCTGAACTGAATCCCAAATCTGTATTAAAAAGATAAATTACAAACCTGTATAATCAGGTCAGTGCTCACTAAGACTTCATGTGTGAAGCAGGCTTAGTTTTTTGTTTCATAGAATAATAGAATCATAGAATGGTTTGGGTTGGAAAGGACCTTAAAGATCATCAAGTTCCAATCCCCTGGGCAGGGACACCCTCCACTAGCCTAGGTTGCTCAAAGCCTCATCCAGCCTGGCCTTGAACAACCTCCAGGGATGGGGCATCCATAGCTTCCCTGGGCAACCTGTTCCAGTGCCTCACCACCCTCACAGTGAAAAATTTCTTCCTAATGTCTAGTCTAAATCTACCCCTTTCAGCTTATACCCGTTGGCCTCTCACTCCACTCCCTGATAAAGAGTGCCTCCCCATCTCTCCTGTAGCCCCCTTCAGGTACTGGTGGGCTGCTATTAGGTCTCCTCGAAGCCTTCTTTTCTCCAGGCTGAACAACCCCAATTCTTTCAGCCTGTCCTCATAGGGGAGGTGCTCCAGCCCTCTGACCCATTTCATGGCCCTCCTCTGGACTCTCTCCAACAGGTCCAGGTCTCTTTTATGTTGGGGGCCCCACATCCAAACACAGTACTTCAGGTGGGGTCTTACGAGAGCAGAGTAGAGGGGGAGAATCACCTCCTTTGACCTGCTGATAATGCTTCTTTTGATGCAGCCCAGGACACGATTGGCTTTCTGGCCTGCAAGAGCACACTGTTTGCTCTGCTTCCTCTCATGAGTTCTCCTGAGACATTCATAACCCAAACTACAACATTTTGCTAGCATATGAGGGCATGTGCATCAATCAGTTTTACATTCTGGCTTTCATTTTCTACAAATGTAGCATAAACAAGGAGCATGAATGGCAAGAAGTGAATACACTTTTCAGTCTACCTTGTTATTAAATTTTGCAGATAACTCGAAAATACTCCCTCCCTCCCCCCCCAAAAAAAACCCAACAAAAAACAACACCCTAAATCAAAAAAATCTTGCTGTTATTTGGTGAAAAGGGGAAAGGGGGGAATCAGACTGACTTCCAATGACAGAAAAAGTTTCTAAGTATAGTGAAGTGTTACAATAAACCAGAACAATCTCTATGCTGAAACATTATTAAGATAATCCCAATTCCTCCTCCTTGAATAGGAAACTGAAAGCAAGGCCATAGGCCAGTTCTGGAAATTTTCTTCCCATTCAAACCAGACACAAGCTAACCAGATTAAGAAGCCCGTGTGCCTTCAGGATTCTCATGAGCATCTTTTGGATTTGCTTATCCATGAGGAACTAAGGGGGGTACTATGTAGAAATGATGCAGAACTCATAAGATCTCTCCCTTTATAATTTAATAACCATTTGGAACTTTGGACTCATCTCCACTTGCTGGGTTGGGATTTGAGTAATCCAATCAGCCCTTGAAACTTACTCACAAGACTTTTAGTGTCCTAATTTAACCTGGGTCAGAAATATCTAAAAAGGCATTTCTCACTCCCACTTCTTTTTCTAGCCAAAGGCAACAAAACAAGACAGTTAACCAAACTCTTTTTAACCTCACTTATTTGGGTTCAGGTTACTTGATAGTTCAGTTTTGGGTTGGTGGCTGTGGTTAAGTTTTATTTTCCCTGGAGATGGGCCCTACCTGAAAGCCCTGGAGTTGTTCAAAATCCAAAACCAAAAATGAATGTAAATTTTGCAAATGGACCCTTCTGTAGACAGCCAGAAACCACAGATCAAACATCCACAGACTTGGGTTCTTTGAGATGGAGGCTTTTTCATGAGTTCATATATTCCCCTACTAACCCTGACAACACTTTTTGTTTCTGTAGTACCTAATTCATCACATGTCTGCAAAGCATCACTTTATCCACAAACAAACTGAAAACCAGAGGATTTTGCTTGACTCAAATCAGACAGCAAATCAAGGACAGGGGCTGGATGATATCTAATATCACTGTTTATCACCATCTGGTACTAAAAGTGCATAATCTCTACTAACTTAATTTGCTAAGGTAAGCTCAAAGCAAGTGAGGTTCTTTTGGACTCAACTTCTGCCTACACTACATTACCAAGATCCTGGGTAATACACAGATATACCTTTGGAGTGTCTACAGACATGTTTTAACCTTTTAGACATTCTCAGATCCCACTCTATGTTCCTGTCATGCGAGGTGTAAGGAAACAGAAATCTCTTTGGGTATCACCATTTTGGTACAGAGACTCCACATCCTTTCCCTTTCTTTGCTATCCCTCCTACATCAATATATAGAAAAGTGACTTCTATCAGACACTGTGGATAGCTTACTGAAAACAAGTGGATGCAAGACGACAAAAGCAATGGTATGACTAATACTGTGACAAAAACAAAGTGTCCCTAATGGAGAACTTTTCTGGAAGAGTTAAAAATGCAAGCAGAAACAATTTTAAATACATTAATTGTGATGTCTACAATACATTGACAGACATATTCAAATATAGTCTATTAGAGGCTAATAATTTTGTAATTTGGAAGCAAAAATTCAATCCAAAGGCAAGCTTTGCATAAACAAGATGGGAAATGGAGAACCACCATTTAAGTCTAAAGAATGTCCTTGTCTTCTGACTTAAAACTGGGCAAGCAAATTTTTAAATAAAAAGCTGTAAAACTATGATGTAAACTATGTTATTGTGTTACTCTACTTAATTTCATCTGGCAACAAAACAAAGTATCTAATATAATTAGATCAGGGTGAGGTCTTCTTGGCTATGGCTGCAAGCCTACCTACAATTCTAGATTTATCACCAGGAATTCCCTCAAACTTGGTTAATGCAGTGAAGAAACATAACCATCACAGTCACCAGCACAACTCATCATGGGATAATGAAATCTATTTTAATCAATACATATTAGTCAGCGGAGGGATCTGGTTCAATGACTCACTGAGCAACTTTGTCAATCAGAGAACTAAATTATTGCTGCCTTACCCTACAGTCCCTTATTTCTCAAATCCAAACTATGTCTCGCTTGAAGGAAAATTGGATCAAGTTAATTTTCACTGCCAAAGTGTTTCCAATTCTAAATTATTGCACTGCACCTATTCAGTTTAACTCCTTTTCTGTCCCCTGAACACAAAAAGGTTCATTTAATTCACAGCAATGCAGAAGTGCCAATAAACTGCCATCAGGAATTTCAACCTGCATTAAGTTCAGCTACAAGCTAGAGCTACCGGGTTCAGAACCAAACTTCCCTAAAATTTGTGGAGATTGGTTTGGAATCAATCTTACACCGTTTATACATTGTATTCAGCTACTCAATGGCACCTAACACTTGCTTATTCCATCCCATCACTTCTTCTCAAAAATAAGTTTCTAATGCTAAATCTTTTTTAACTCCACTGCTTCCATTTTAAGGAATGCCTTATTTGCATGAAGAGGGAACCCTGTCTCCATTTTCCTGTAAACCTGCAGGCTTTAGGGCTGTCCAAAACTTGTATCCTTTAGGTTAGGAGTTTGTAAAGTCTAAATCTTGGTTCATAAGCATCCTAGTAAATGTGGAGCCTCAGGTCTGCCATGTCGAGCTTATTTTTTTCTGGGGTGTATCTGTGGCCATCAGGAGCAGGCAATCCCCTTGCCTTATTATGACAGGATGGAAAAAGGGGCTCGCTTGCCTCATTGGAGTCTTCACACACTGGGCTGGCTAACAAGCAGTGGCTGCTGAAGCTTCCCTGGGGGAGAGGAGCTGCTACGTATCTCCCCCTGAAGCTTCTGGCTCGATACCATTGACACAAATGAGTACCCATGCAGGTCTCCACAAGTTGCAGAGACTGACTCAGGAGCGTGAGACAAATATACGCTCCTTGCAATGCAGAGACAAGAAGTTCTTGTGATACAGACATATTTTACATTCAGTTTTGTATTTCAGAATACATCTTAAGAGTCCCTAAACCCACCAGTGCAACTACGCCTCAAGGAAAGCTTACAACTAGGCAGAGAAGACAGAAAGATGCTAAAGCCTTGCACCTCCTCCAGACAGGATCCAGCAAAATCCTCATGGTCCTGACAGCCTGGCACTGACAAGGTGAAATAAGGCTCACAAAGTTTCTATATATTGCAGAGGCACCGAAGGAATGTGTAGATGGCTTCGCAGAGGTTAGCTCAAACAGCAAGAAGCCAACATTAATCCAGTTGGCTTTGATTAGGGCTACAGAAGATCCCGTTTTCAGAGCGCAGGAAGTTTTCCTATCCAAAAAGACTAAACGGTGTCTTAAGTTGCACAGCGACTTTACTGCAGGACTCCAGAAAAAACAAAAGATATGGTGTACTCAGTGTTAACCCTTAAGAGCCATAGTAGGAAAAATCCACTAGTTTGACTGACTCTGTAAGGATGCTAAAAAAGTTACATTTGAATAACCTTTAATCTGACATTAAATAGCAATGCCCTGAGTTTTTTTGAAATGTCAGTTTTCAAAATGAATGTAAACTCTGTTCAAGAATGAGCTTTGTTGTTTCCCCTTACTTTAAAACAAGGGTGGTACTGTTATTTGGAATAATATTTCAGAATGTAAAAGGGAACAACCATATTTGGTTGTTAAGCTCAATTTGTCTGAATTTTAGTACAAAGCCAGAATAATGTTTATGCTGCATTTCCTTATAAATTCTGAGGATATTTATCATAAAATTTTCTCTGCCTCATCCCTCCCTTATTGTAACAGCTTTCAGTACACAGTAGCTGCCTGTCAGTTATTGCCCCGAAACAAATGTAACATGGTGCCAAAATCTTAGTCCAAGTATTAATTAGGCACTTTTCAAAAAAGTTTGCAGTAGTGACATTTATGTTTCTTTTTGACAAGATGTGCAGCACCATGGTTTTTGCTGCTTATATTGTATGCACTGCATAAATGGATTTGACAGGTAGATGCATATGAACAAATAATACAAAAGTCTGCTTACTTTCTGGCAAAACACGTCTGTGTGCTCTGACACTGAACATCTGCATTTACCTGTAGGTCACTGAGGGAGCCACGCCCAGCGCACCTGCCATCTACAAAATCAGCAGTCAATTGCCTAGAAATCTGACTTAATTTTGCACTGAAAAATTAAAGCAACACCACTCCCTATGCAGAAAGCAGTAAATACATAAAAACATGAAAACAATAGGAAATCCAAAATCCAGATCACTGCTTTTCCTTTTGCAGAGATCATGATCAGCTGTAGTGACTTCTTTCAGACTATGAAAAAGCAGTAAAAAGCAAACATATGTCAGAAGTCCCCAGGACAGAGAGCACAGGAACATAAAACCCCAGGTGCCCCACCTCTGTGGGACCAGAAGTGCATACAGAGAGACTCCTTGCTTTTAAATTCAGCAGTTACAGGAGAGGTGTTATGTGGTGTGCCCTGCTCCTTTTATGATCAAAGGCTGAGCATTCACCGGTACATCTCTTTCCATGGGTCTCTCCCTAGACAGACCACAGACAGTACCAGCACTTCCCAGTAGCTGTCAGGATCTGAGGGATGCAAGGATTCATGTACGAGGGATAAAAGTGAAAACCCTTTCACCAGAAAAAAGAGATGAGAAGTTTTTGGTTTCTTTAACCAGGGAGAGGAAAGAACATACGATGAGAATTTTAAATAATGTGTATGTATTCAAAAGAAAAAGGAATTAATTTAGTCACACTCAGATGTGAATATATATTCACTTCTACTTCATGAATGAAAACAAGTGTTTTATTTTATCTCAGTCTTTATAAGGGCATCAATAGTAGTACTTCCAGCTAGCCTAAACCAGGTTTTTCTTCACATTTTTCACTGGCAAGCCAGGACTGAAATATCCTCAGAGCTTTGCTCAATCAGTACATTATTCCCCCTTTGGCCTAGGAAAATAGCTGAGCCCATCTTCCGCTTTATGGCTTTTTATCTTGGCCCTAGCAAGCACTCTGATAGACTTACGGACACAGAAAATACCTTTTATCAGCAAGATGGAAAGCAAGCACTTTGCCAGGCAGCAGTAACTTTTCCAGCTTGGGTGAATGCAGCCGACCAGAGCCCAAGTCCTCCTTTCCCTATTAGCTCCTCTTCTCTCCTGACTCCCAGCCAGACCTCACCGTTTACAGCTGGGCTTCTTCCCCCCTCCCTGCCACCTACGTCCCTTCCCCAGGCACTCAGGCAAGCAGTTACAAAAAGGAGAGGTAAAACTTTGGCTTGATTAATTGCTTTTGAATGAAAAGCGTTACTGGTAGAAGCTTAAAAGTGTCATCACTAAACAAACTGTCAGAGTTTCAGTCTGTTTTGATGAACACGGTGAATAACATTCCAGAGGTGGCAAGGTGTGGTCTGTGCAGTGCATCAGGACACACTGAGATCTGCCTGTGTCTGAACACTGGAGCTAACACAGCATCAAGACTGAATGCTACAGGGCCCAAGACTAAGAGTTTTCTGTTTTTGTTTTTGTTTCTTGTTTTTTGGGTTTTTTTTTACTTTATTTTTTATACACTTGCTAATGGATTTGAATCAGTATTTGAATCCATCAGGTGAAGAAAACCCCAAGATCTTGATTTTATTTTATTTTTTTTTAGATTTGCCTTCTTTCGTTTACAACAGTGGCAAAATAACTTCAATCAAAATGAGGTTAAGATTATTTTTAACAGATGTTCACTGCTGGCCTGACCCAAAATCCATTGACGTCAATGAGAAGACTCCATGGGGCTTTGGATTGGGTTCTAATTGTTGGAAAAATTAATGTTATTGTAAACCACTGGTCAGTGCTGTCACATGCTCCCCTTCTGTGCCAATTCTATATGACCGGATAACAACCTCACATAAATCTGTTCCAACTGTTGGCTAAGAGGCTAAGGACATAGAGGTTTATCTTTTTAATTCTGAAGCACCCCCTGCCCTCACCAGCACATCCCATGGCACTACTGTATTTACTTGACAGACTGGACAGTATTCATACAATAAAAACATTTCACAGTCCAACACTAGATGGGAATAACAGAATTATTAATGCTGACTGTATGAAGACAGCTGAACTGTAAATATGTATGAAATGAGATACTTTGGTTCGTATAATTTCAACACAGGATTTTGGGGCTTTTTTTTTTGCAGGGGGTGTTTTTTTTTTTTTTAAATACAGACCTGAAGGAAGGGTTGCACTTACTGTTAAGAAGACGGAAGTCTATAAATGGGTAGGAGCCGCGGCGCTCAGAGAGAACCCCTGTCTGACCTCTCACCCGTGCATCTCCTGCAAAACACAAAATCCCCAGAGATGTTAGAAGGGGCAGCTGCCTTTCTCTGCTGTTTAGATGTGGATCTATTTTCTATTCAAACTGATGATGTTACACTCCTCCAGTGGGAAAACGAAGGTCCAAAAAATCATCTCCCATGACATCCCTGGGTAACTGGGTAAAGCAGTGCAGCTCATCCTCTTAACAGAACAAAGGCACAAAACCCCCTCATGTTTATCCTATTGAACAGCTTCTTGCCTAGTAAGCAGACTCTCACTGCTTCAGGAGTAATGTAAAGGTCCATTTTTTGCCCAGACAAGGCCAGTTGGATTCTGACTGTCATGGCATCAGATGTAAAGGTCTCAAGCTTGGACTAGGCTCAGAGTCCAACCAAACTCCAAAGCTGTGGAACTGGTCTCAAAATCATGAGCTGATGAAAAAATCCTCAAGCAAAATATGAAGGTTTTTTTTTTTTTTTAAAGCAGTTTCATTTGTTTGATTGTTTGTTTTTGTTTTACTTTCTGCTTTTTGCTTACCCTGGAAAACATCAGCCTTCTCCTCAAACACCAAAGCTGCTTTAAGTAAGTGAAACTTGATGTTCTCAGAGACGCATTACTCCAGAGCTTTAGGATGTATATTTAAATACCATAAAGTGACAACACAATATTAAGAATTAGTATTGCTGTGTAATTCACATTGATTAGTACGTGACTTACCATGCAATATTGATGAAATAGGCAAACTCATCTAAGGAGAAAAATGCTACTCTGGGTGAATAAGAGTTACAAAACCTCCCTCCACGTAGGCAGGAAGTAGTGGGAAGCAGATGTCATTTTTATTTTTCCATAACCTTAAATATCATGTACTGCAATGTAATCATTTCTTTACAGGAAAATAAAAAGATCACAATATTAAAAATTCTTAAGTAAGATGAAGTTTGAAAATTCTAGAGGTTCAGGTTAGAGTACTCTAGTTCTTCACAATACCAATTCCTCCTGGACAGAGACACAGGCCATAGTGTTGAAAGCAGACCCACTGTGCTTCCTCAGACAGCTCACACTGCAGGCCTCTCAAAGTTTGCAATAAAATTATGAATTATTAGTTAGTTTGGATTTTGCTTCATCTGGGGTACAGATATAGCATCTGACTAAATAAAAATAATTTAAGAATTTGGCTGCTAGTGATAGCTACTGCTTGTGTTTAAAAAAAAGAAAATATCTTGCACCATTAAAGAAGGACCTAGTTAGATGCTGGGTGTTTTTCTATCTAATGTTCACTTAAAATGTGCTTACAATTATGTTTAAGGGTAGAAAGCCAAGTAGAACTATTAAGTTAAATATTCGAGGTGAAGAAAAACTTCCGTGCCCTCTGGGGTTCCTTAGAGGTATGAAAGACACAGGAGCATGCACTCAAATTAAGAACATTTCAAACACAGTTGCTTTTGATTATGAATATAAATCTATTTTCTCTCATCCTTACTTTCGCTTTGCTTTTTTGCTTCCAGAGACAGAACACGTGTCCCCTGTACCCAGCTCCCGCTTGCCAACCACTCACTCTAAGAAGCCAGCCCAAAACAACTCCAGCCGTAGTTGACCCCACTTACCCCTCCTGATAGCAGGGGCAGGAGGTTCAAACCTCTGCCTGCTCTTCAGCTGTTGCACTTCAAAGGCATGATAACAGCGTGGGTCTACCTTCATCAGCAGTTTAAAATCATGTGCAGCTTGTGGCAATGGAGGTATATAAACCTACTCCCCTGCGATCCTTCTGTTAAAGGGCAAAAGGGTAGAGCAAAGAGCTGGAGAGGTTGTAAAACACCGAAGCAAGATTCATCAGCACCCATGAGTGAGAACTCATAAGGCAGTACCCAGACTTAAAAGCACTGCTCTCTGCCACCGGTAGACCCATCAGATTGGCTGATTTGTGTAGAAAGAGTAAGAATGGCAAGCATATGGTACACATTATATAAACCCCCAAAAATCAGACAGGCTTGAGCCTGCCACTAAAAAAAGCAGCAGCAAATTAAGAACGGGTGTAAATTTAGAGCATGCCTCCATCGAGGCTTTTGTTCTTCTGTAGGCACTAATGACTTAACAGGAAACTGCAAATAATCCCCCGTATTAACACACTGGTAAACATGTCACTCGTGACTAAATCAACAGATACTTTAAAAAAAAAAAAAAGAGATAAATTCAAACTCCAAAAATCTGAGGAAAACACAAGATATATGACACTGTAAACCCTGAAAGACTGATTTTCTTTCTGGACATGAAATGATGTATCTATCAGATCAAGAGAAGTAGCATAGTACTAGAGAATAACAAAATCATACACAGTTACCTATCAAAAAAACTGCCTCTGATCTTAATAGTATGACCCCCCAAGAAGAAAACACAATGTGGGCTTACCAAAAGTAGACCATACAAGATAAAACTTGATATTTAATACTTCAAATAAAATAGCTAACTGTTAAACAAGAGGAAGAAAATCAATACTGTAGTGCATTTCAACAATATGGTCTTTGGTAAACATATAAGAGGAGAGAAGAGATGAATACATGAACTGAAGTTGGAAAAGACTAAAAGTAAGACAATAACAAGGTGAACTGAAAGGAAACTCTTGCTTGGAAATAAGTGCTGCATGATCTTTAGAAGATTCATATTGGGAATGGTCATACCATTTTTTATTGATGATCTTAACACAGTGTTAGGAGAGCACTACTGAGACTTGACGATAACACAAAGTTGGGAGGGACCAGGTATATACAGCAGCTGATGGCATGGGCTTTATACACACTGAAAGATGACCTGAAATAGTTAAGGACTATGCATGATGATTGATAAACTTGCTACCAGCTCTATGTTCCTCAAACTAAGAAAACATGAATGAGTTTTACTTAACCAGCAAAGCTAAGGACCTGAAGTCACGAAAAATTACTGGTGATTCCGATTAGCTATTTGTATCATTCTACATTTTTTAGAGATAATAAAGTTTGGGCTGTCTCTAGCACCATAAGAATCTATATGCAGGATAAATCTCCATCCCCGCTGACTTAGTAAAAGCCACTAAAATCCTTATATTCAAGGATTATTAACTTTACCCTCAGGAAAAGCAAGTTTCTGATGAGTCAAAGATGTTATCAAGTAGCTCTACCTCATGAATCTGTTATTTCAAGATACTTTGCCAGGTGCCACCTAGTCTCTTTCTACATCGTTAGAGAAAGATTAGTTAGGAAGTGGTGGTGGACTAAATCAACCACACCTGCCTTCCTCCATTTCTTTCTTGGCTCACTTATTTGAAAAACATTTACATTCTTCCCTTTTAATTATCTCTAAATACACTCAACAGAGATACTAAAAACAGAGACTGTACCAGATGTACACTATACCACATGATTTTTAATTTCTGAGAGGCAAGGGCTGTTCATGGCAACGCACCAGACTCTCTTATTCGCTTTGACAGAGGACTTTGAGGGCAACTTTCATCAGTCCACCAGATCTTCACATCTCTTTGCTCTCCACCTTAAAATCAAGCTAAACAATTGTTCTGACAATTTATGCAATTAGCAGTTTTAGATAAATAATCCTTTTTGGACCAAAAGGAAGGATTCTGTGGAAACAGGGCAGGAAACTTTGACAGCTCATTGTGTTCCTAAGTGAAACAAACAGGGTGAAGGGAAATGGCGAGGGTACAGGTTCTCCTTGGCTGCTTCGGGCTGAAGATGCGAGGCTGGAACATTTGCATGCGCAAACATGAAAGGCTGCACTCTCACTATAGCGAAAAGTCACCATGAGAGCTTCCAGTAGGGACGTCTCCCAGTGGCTGCCATGGTCTTGAATTTTACTTTGTCCTCATTAAAACAGACAAGAAAATAAACCAAACAAACCAAAGCAACCTACATTAGGTACCAGGAGCCTGGGCAGTGCATGCTGTGACTGGCATGCATGACAGCTTATAGTCTTGGGAAAATAAGATATGGGGTAAGAACCACAGTACTACTGTGGTCACAGCATCTGCACCATTTCAAGATGGGCAAAAGGGTTAAGAAAAAATTAAGCAGTTCTTAGCTGCCTGACACATCTGGAGGAAAGAGCCATCTGCACCGAGGAAAACTTCTCCAAGACTTGCCTGAAATGACATGGTATTCAATTTCACTGAGCAAGCACAACAAATTAGGAGAGAAAACAGGGCCATAGCTGTGACAAAACAACAGAGCAGCTTCATGCAGCAGGAGTCAGGACCAGCCACTAAATTATTGATTTTATTTAGTACACAGCTCCGTGTGGTAAGTCAGGAATACCACAGCAAATTCACATGAGGTTACAAGTATTTATTCTAGTTAAGCTTTTCTACAATTTTTATCCAAATATTTCTTAAGCAGACTGCTTTAGGACACATACTGCAATGGCTGAGTACTTTCTGTGGAAAATGGAGTGGCAGCAATAAGGTTCCTCATGGAGTCCATGGAGACCCTGGGTCCTTCACTATTTCAGTTATGAAAAGCCTTGGGACTTCTGAGACGAAGGAAGATGAGTTGTTGATGCTTTAAGCATCATTCTCGTTTTGGTGGAAAGCTTTCTAAAAGAGGGAAGTATTGCTGTGTAAAAGTAGCAAACTCAGATGAAAAGTTAGACTAAAAGTAAATAGTAGAACTAGTGGAATTATTTTTGAAGACTTCTAATGCTTGTTCATGGTGATTTGTACTTACTTGGATTATTTTCATTTTGTTGTCTTAGTGTTATAAAGATCATTTTTCTAAATTCTTGTCTGCGGAAAGCATTTTCCTCATGCGTGTAAGATTTTCAGTGAATAAGAACATTTCCTCTGAGCAGACATGATGAGACTGACATTAGAGGTTACAGAGACAGGATGAGTCTCCTATCCGGCAGGAGAAACTGGGGGAGCCACCTCCCTTCATCCATTTGTTAGCGCTGCATTTTTAAACACATAAATATTCCATAACATGAGGTTTTCTGTGCTATACAATGCACAGTTCTACTATTTCTGGTAACAGTTCTAATGAGCTTCTAAGTAGTGATTTCATCCAATGCGTTCTGCGGTTTCATTTCAGAATGCTCTGCAAGGGGAGACAACTGTTGGTACTCCCTTTTTACAAAAATGGGATAAAATTATGGCACAGAAACCATCGTTTGGTTTTGTAATTTTTTTATTTTTTAACACAGAAAATCTCTTGATTTTCCCTGTAGTGGTCCTACCCCATGCATGAGTTATTTTTATTTATTTTTTTTACCACTCAGTTACTTGGATTTCAGCTATTCAGAATTCCATCTCCACACCAGCAACAGTTGTAGACTAAAAATTTCACTCATCTTTTGTTTTCTTATAAAATTGTATTTTGGACTGAATGGTGGATCTCATGCTCAACATAAACTAGTGGCACTGTCTGACTGTACCCATCAGCTGTGATTTCTGCCCTCCTTACTAACCAAAATCCATACAATTTCTGTATATTAATCTCTTAAACAATATTATTACCACTACTTGCATCAACCAATAGAATGCAAGAAACAGAAGCTGACAATCTGTTCATAAAACCCTCCTCAATGCTAAAAGTCTCCTGGTAAGACTGCTTTTGCACTGATGCATAGTCTAGCTGGATATACAGCCAGAGGAAGACTCCAGGATCCACAGGCATGCCTTTAATAGCTGGTCCATTCTGACAAATGAGTATCTACAGTAAAGGTAAATGCATGTTTTACAGACACTCTTGAAATCTTCCCTTAAACTGTATCAGACCACATCAGTAACTCTGGAGAAAAGATTTTGAACTAAAATATCTTGAGACAAAGTTATTACAACATGCAGTCTTTGGAAAAAGTGCTTGCAGGCAACTGAAATCCAAGAGGATGAGAAAACTGCCATAGAGAACCAGGTAACGGCAGTCACCAGAAATTCAGGTACTGAAGCACTACCCATGTTACCCTCTTCACAGACCTGTTCTTGCATGAGCAAACGCAGAGCCTATAGAAGTAGCTACCTCTGACTCAAAAAATGGTCAGTCAACTAGGATAGACAATCCTTCATGTGCTAAAGAAGGTGGCTTTCCAAAATGTCAATACAGTATATCGCACTGGAAATTCTTTCAATTGTTTCTGAGTTTGATAGCGGGCTATAGCCTTAAGGTCAGATGTATTTCGAAGGTGTAAGTCAGTGGAGAGGAACAGGTGCCTCCACACAGTGACTAGCACTTAAAGAGACTGAATTGCCTTTCAGAGTTGCACGTGTTTGACTTTGACTCCAAATTGAGCCTAAGACACCTCTGTTCCTAAATTAGGTGCCATGGTTATGAGCACAGCGTACCATGGGAAGAATGTGAATCCTGCTTGTGAGGATTGTATTCAGACAGCCAAAATCACACCAAACTAAGTATGCTTTTCACTGTGATTATCCCTGTGATGGTTACTTTATTTTGTAATAAATGTAATAGATACATACACCTTCAGTTCACACCAGTGTGGGCACACCCTCAAAACTCATGCTGTGTACACTTGTACCGTATAGTATCATCCCATAGCTTGGTTAAACAAAAATCAGCACTTGTTATGCAATAGCAATTGGACTACTGTTCTCTATAAAAAGAAATAACTAGCTTCTTGACACTACTGTGTGATACTTACTTAACTATCAGTATTTTCTAGACAAAAATACAAAAGCTTATATAACAGTTTACATAAAGTGTTAAAACACAGGACACAAAGACAGAAAGGGAGCATAAGAACATGGACAAATTGCATGGAATGGTTATTCACATACAAACATTCCTCATCAGCTTCTGCACATTCTTCACCTCTTTTACAACTCCCCTCTGCACTATATATATATATGTATATATTCCTAACTCGAGTTTGACCCTTCTTCTTCCCCTTCTCTTTGACTCACTGATAATCCAGCCTCACCTCTACTCACTGCCTTCTCCTGAGACTGGAGTATTGCATGGCTTGGTAGCAGGAAGCCCAGCAGTGTTGGCCACTTACTCCTCCCGAAGGGGCTGCCCCAAGGGTCCTCATGTCTGGGAGAGAGCAAGGGAAGGGGGAAGGAGAAGAAAGCGCTGAGTACTGGCCTGGCAGCACAAGAAGGTGCCTGTAATATCTTGCAGGAGAAAGCTTTACTCACCACCTGAAACTTTGCTCTCATTAAGAACTTTATCTGCACACGAAACTGCAGGAACAAATGTTTGAGATTAATGATTTGCCTTTTGTTTGTACATCACATATTGCAATAAATTCTTTTTTTGTATTCAAAAGCAGCATCTATGGCCAATAGCTGGAAACCGTTCTTATTGGTTTTAAATTTGGTTTAGATGCTCTGTGGAACACACAAATACTTCCATAACTCAGTGAATTATTGACCAATAAGGCAAAAGAACTTTGTCCAAAATAAACACAGGTAACCTTAGCATTATTTGCTCATTCAAGATGAGTATTTCCTGAGCTAGCACACATTTAATATTTCTTCATCAGAAAACATTATTTTGATAAAAACCCCTTTTTCTTATAAGAATGTTCTTCTGCTTATAAAAAAAATATAAATGGCATATGTAGATAATATAACTATTTGGAGTGGAACCTTCTCATTTTGATGCTAGACACAGGAATAAAGCTGCATAAAGTGGAAGCTGTTCCACCATTTGGAAAATGTTTTTCTGCTTTTTACATTGTATTTTTCAAGGAATTGATTGGATCTCAAAAAAAAAAAAAAAAAAAAAAAAAAAAAAGACAGGACAAACCACCAAACCCAGAACCCCAACCTGCCTAGAATTTAGCAAATATGCTACCTCTTGCACTTACACAGTTCACTGATCTGGACCATCTTTGCTACATACTATACATTTAAAATTTGAAAATTCAGAAAAGGGTGACACAAAAGAATCTTCCGGATCAACCTCATGTTCCTCAAACACCAGCTTACTCTCTGTGCCTTGTTCACTGTTATGGTTCAGTTGCATTAAATATTTACTGTCTAAAGTACAATTAAATAGCAGTTTACCTTCTTTATTCATTGCACATTCTTAAGACAGGTTAGCATGAGCTGGCTCAAAGAAAATAATTAGATACATATTTCTGTAATTACAAAATAGTTGATAAACAAATCTAATTAGGCACTTGCTATTGTCAAAGACTGGTATTTCCCTAGAACCTGGTTTTGTGATTCCCCAACCAAGACGGCAAGCAGTGTCAGGAGGAGCTGGTCCTCAGGCTTCCTCCCCTGCAGACGTGCTGGCAACCGTGGCTTTGCTTAGCCCATCAAACGTGCAAGCTGCTGCCAGGCAGCCTCTGCTATGTGTTTCTAATCCAGCTCCTTATTCCAGAAACTACAAAACTTTAACATCTGACAGAAAGATATGCAGAGACGATTAAACATAGCTCACCATAGAAACCTGAGCCCCTTTCAATGACGCTTTACATTACCATCTTCTTTCTTCACCCCATAATTATGTACAGCTAGTCTTGATTTCACTTGGACACCGAATTTACAAACGGCAATATCACATAAGGGACCTGCAGCAAACACCACCCTTTGGGAGGAAAGGCCAGGCATACCTGAAGGCCTATCTTGCCCTGGAAACAGAAAGAGATTGTGCTTGGCCCCTTGCTGAGGAGGATGGACATGGCATAGGAGGGAGAATATTTTTCTCCTTCCTCCTACTCTCTATGTCCTTCCACAAGTGGGAAAAAAAATCTGGTTTTCAGACTGTGAACTACTCACTGCTCAACCTTTGTATCAATACATGTTTGTTTAAGGATCTTCCAAAACCACCACAAATGGTCAGAAACATGAACCAACATTGTAAAAATTGTACTATTAATTAATCTGCTAACAGGCATAACCCAGAAGTCTACATTCATAAATCACTACACTGAAGCTACACTTAGAAGCCAGGTCTGCAATTCAGGCTCACTGGTGGCGTAAACTTTGCCAAAGCTTTATCTGTTGTGTCAGTGCCAAGAACGTACCGGGAGACATGCTGAGACACGCCACGCCCAAGGGAGCCAGCGAGACAGCTTTCAGGGGACACTGGTGATCCAGAGCATGTCAGCATCACACTCCTTCTGCAGGGCAATAGACCCTGTAAGAGCTTCCTATTTAATGTCTTCCAATTACTTCATCATTTAAGAAGTGTCACTAGTAAATGTGCTACCTACATTACTTTTTATTTGAAGCTAACTACAACCCCTGCACGTTTCCTCACTATTTTTCTAAATATAGAAAAACAACAAAACCGAACCAGAAACAAAAATCTTATGGATATTTCAAACACTTTTACACGAGAAATGCCAATTTATCTCACTGACAGTGTACTTTGCAACACTGTCTTTCTCCACAACTAGGGCTGAAAAGAGAAGCTGAAGCTTTTGTCTCCCGTGTTTTAACATGTTCTTAGGGAATTCAAATAATTGCTAAAGTTTTTCAGAAAGAGAAGGAAACTGCAATCTAAAACTTCTAATACAACAAACAGACAAGACCTTTTTGGGTGGAGGCAAAAAAAAAAACCTGGAGACGTTTACAAATCCCAAAGAAACAATAAATGGTAAAAACAACAAATCAATTTTGTTTTGTCTCAGAATTTACCTTTAAATTACAGCTTAGCAACTGTGAAAGTTAACTCTGTCTCAGCTTAACCCAGGACAGCAACCCAAGACTTCTGCCTTAGATATTAATTGAACAGAACTTTTTCTGAGCAGTCCAGGCCCTCAGGCTCCTTCTCACATAGTATTTTAAAGGAGAATGAGCAAGGCAGCACTTAGGTATTTGCTCTTCACAAACTCCTGTGAATTCCAATAGAGAATAACTCTGGCAGAGACTTTTTTGGCATTTGCGTATGAAGGCATATAAAAAGTATTTCTCAACTCATCATACTCTTGTGCAATTCATACTAAGCAAGAGATTTTTTTTTTCTTTTTGAGTTTTTCTGTTCTGGGAATTGCAAGACATAACACAAAAAACAGTACGATTATTGTCTTTTTCTTCAAAACAGATCCGCTTGAATAAATGTTGAGTATATATTAAAAGTAACATCCAGAAAAAAGTTGTGTTTTTCCTAAACCCTACCTTAACAGTATTTTCAGTAGCTAATGATTACCAAAGACAAATCAAGAACTGTATAGAAAACAATCTTAACTGGTAAGGCTCTACTTACAAATGATACTTAATGCAAAGGTTCTGCAAATGAGATTTTGAATTTAGTACAGAAAAGTGATTCAGAAACTCTTTGCTAGAGAACTCGTAAGAACCTTCTCTCCTCAAATACTTGGCAAGGTCTCACCAAACCTGTGAAACACCTTAACAACTGAAAATTTTACAAAACTCAAATTTTAATTTGGTTCTACAGTGACAAGTAAATCCATGAAGATTTGTAAGAATCAGCTTATCATCATCACACTACTAAAGAATGTCATAAAATTCTGTCTATAGTTGTAAAACTGGGTGATGTTTTGGACCAGGCTCTAATACCAGATGTATATTACTGGGAAAAACACTGTACTCCGTTAGTTCCCACACAAGTGTAGCAAGGTAATGTACGCTATATTCATGGATATTCAAAACACAGATCCTATATCAACTACATGAAGAAAAACATTTATTAAAATTCTATCAGCAGACAGAAGTGTGCCTAAAATCCTAACAAAGGATGTGTATTCCAGTTCACCTTACAGCAAGCTTTGTGTTTTATTCCTCCCCAAAACCTAATGGCTGACTAATTCTCTCTCCAGAATGTAACAGGATCCATCACAGCACAAAGGGATTGTTATAGAGCAAAATAAATCACTTCTTCCAGCATCATCTTAATTGTGTGGCAAGTATACTGCAGCTGTGAGCTCATACTTCAGGTTTGTTGCTTCAGTATGAGATGTTCCTATTCTCTCCATTTCTATGAAGTAAAGCTCAGGAAATGTTTTTTTCCTAGATCTAGGAAGAACAGTTTTTCCTAGATCTCAAGTATCAAGTACTGGTGCATTCAGTCCTTGTGCTGGCTCCCACAGTTGCTCTGAGATCTGCTGGCCCATCTCCAGGTGTCTCAGTAGCCATGGACACAGATGGCTGCTGGGAAGAGGGAACTCGTGCACAAGGGCCAGTGGAAGTGGCTGCAAGTGGTTACTCCCCACAAGGGGTTGAATAGCCTGTCCTGCTTTTTAACCTGAAAAGACAAATCTAATTTTCCTGAACTGACTTTCCACTCATATATAAATGGGGAAAATAATTTCAACTCTGTGGAAACTGGAACTGGGTTCTGGAAGTGACCCAATCGCCTCCCTATTGCTTGATCTTCTCTGTGACCTCATTTTCTTATCTCAGTAACAGACATAATCACTGGAGCTCCTGGAAAAGTAAATGTGTTGGTCTGGGGTGGTGTTGGGAGTAGTAAGAAGAAAGGGCCAGGTTGCCCTGAGCCTTCCATGGAAGGGGTAGCCCAGCTGGTGCTCTCCCAGCCCCCCGGGGCAGAGGCAGAAGTCACTGTTCTCAAATCTTTCTTTTTCAGAAACTGAGCAGGTGCATTTGCATTCAGATGCTGCACAGTCTGCAGATGCTGCACGAACCACTGTCGTCTGTGAAAGAACAAAATTTGTTGGGGGGGGCCGGGGGTGGAAACAAACAGGCAAACAGGGTCCTACCATACTTATGATATTCTGTTTGCATATTACTGAGGAGTCTTTTGACACCTCAGATCAGAAACTGAGTTGGAAATTCCAACTCGAAAAAATCACCATGTATTCAGGATCTTGATCCAGTGGCCACAGAACTCCACCCCCTGAAAACAAGCAGTGACACCCTGCACTCCTAGGACAGTCATATCAGGCTGCAAGGACAACCCAGGAGAGACCGATACACTTTTCAAAAAATAGATCCAAAATTCACTGATTAATTTTTTTCCTAATCAGGTAAAAACCTGGAGTGAAACCGACAGAAATTGCAAGAAACTGACGTTAATATCTGCTTTCTGAAAGGGACTATATGTAACTGTTAGTAAGAAGCAAGCCTTATATCCATACTCAACATACAAAGGAAAAATACTATATTATACACTAGTATCTATTGGAATTCAGAAGATTCTGACTACAGAATATTTGTCCTTCAGACATGGATCCCCTTCCATTTTTTTTTAATCAGTTCAGTCTGATGAGATACGTGACGAAGAAACTGAACTTTTAGCAAAGCACAGGTTTTGGTAGTGTAGGAAATGATTGCTTTGAGCAATACCTTGTCTAGCAGTTATAAAAGGTAGGATATTGTATATTCCTTCTCTATAAAATGAGCTTCTCAGAGAAAAGCATAGGTAGCTAAACCAGTACAGAGGCTGTTATTTGAGTTTCTTCCACAACTACAAGGTACTGGAAAGAGAAGCACCCTTGACAAAAACCTCTGTAGCGCTACTTAGCATCATATGAAAATGTGAATGATCATAAAGAGAAAGAACAGCCATAGAGTACAAATGTTTTCTTTACACTACATTTAGGAGAGTCCTGAGGGAGCAGGGGAAGACCAAAGGCAACTATTCTGTACCTTTCCCCACTGTTTAGTTCAAACTTCTTCCCTTGATTTTTTTTTTCTCCAAGATTTTACGTGCTAAGTCTTGCCATATTTTCTGTTGAAATCAAATAGATTTTAGCTCTCTAATCAATTGTGGAGCATCTACTGTTATGAGAACTTTTCTACAAATATTAACATTACACACAGTAAAAATAAACATACTGAAAACCCCTTCCTACTCCATAGGGTATCTTCAAATATCTTGAGATTTCATATCCTATTCCTTGCAGGGCAATATATTCCCTGACCCACCTGATCCTTTTCCTCTTTTCTTTTTTTCCCTTCTTTTCCCAACAAGTGGAAATTCAGCCTAGCTTTGTGACAAAGATGTTTAATCTCTCCTCACCCAGGCAGCGGTCTCCTTTTCAGATTGTTTTGGGAAACTACTCTGAGAGACCAGCATCGTACTATACTTGCCAGAGACCACTTTTCACTAAAATGCGTGAAACACTCTTACATCCTTCCACACGAATCAGGAGACTCTAGCTCTCTCTTGAATTTTCTTGAATTCAAGAGGTTTCCCACTGAGGCTGTGCAGTCTCCATCCTCGGAGGTTCCTAAGATCTGGCTGGGTAAAGCCCTGAGCAACCACATCTGGGCTCACTCCTGAGCTGGTCTGGACCAGCAGGTCGGACCGGCGACCTGCGAAAGTCCCTTCCACCTGTGTGGTTCTGGGGATTTTAACTTGATGTGGTGACTCTGGGCTTGTTTGAGAGTAGAGGACGGCAGAGCTACAGGCAGCTCTGTGTGGCTCTTTACTGCTGCAGCTGTTCCTGCTCCTGGAAAGGAAAAAATGTCTTTGCTGTTAACATTTAACTGGATGTTCTTGCTCCACTTTGGGAGATTTTTGAGTTACTATTTTCTTTCACAGATCTGTATATCCCCCATATTCTCTGAGAGTTTTGCTCCCAGTGTTTATCCACATTCTCCAGGTCACTGGCCCCACTAATCATTCTTTCTACATCACATTTAATCACAATAAATCTCATTTCCACTGAAGATTTTAAGAGAGTTCATTTCTGAGATTAACCTATCAAGACTATCTCTGGTAGCAATGTCAATTTATTTTTCGTCTCTGCTTTGGCAGGAAGCAGAACATCATCTTGAACTCTACAAACCTTGCCTGCTCTAAGTTAATGTTCTTCCCCTGAATTTCTTTTGGGGAAGCTGCTGTTCAAACCGTCCCCTCCTCCTCTGGTCGCCATCCCATGCACCCAGCCTGCACAGGCCAGTCAGCAGGCCGCAGACAGCCCAGGCAGGTGCAGTGCTGGGCACCATCTGATCCAGTCGAGTTCTGGGGCCAGGCAGCTATTTGCAACCTGTTATAGCTTTTTTCTTCATCAAAATATTCAACACCCCTCTTCTCCTCCCCATCATTGATTTTTTTATTCATTGATGCTTCCTTGTACATTCCAGGTTCAAACAGTACTGAAAAATGCCACTGAAATACTGATCCAGCTGCATCAGGAATGGAATAGGCCAGAAATCCTTCAAGAAATCTTGCTTAAGTGTTAACCTCTGTTTGGAGCTGTTGAATGCTTAGGTTGCCAAATTCCTGATGAGAATATGGTTGTTATTAAAACCCTATCTTATCATCTACAAGACCTTATTTGAAGTTCTGCAGTTGCTAGTTTTGGGGACACATTTCACACCACAATTTAGACTCCTGTTCTCTGAGCCAGTGAATGGGTTTTTTTTGGCTCCATGAGGAGTTATGCCTCCAACAAAGTGCAGGTGGGCAGGTGGTAGTGTTCCAAGTCCCAGCCCCTGCCACTCTCCAATTGTTCAGATTTTATTTATGTTTTGATTTTGTAGTAGCTTTCCCACAGCCTCTTGCATGCACTCACTAAACTGCTGAGGATGCATAAATCTTGTTTCCCAGGTATTTCTGACATAGGGGTGTCTAAAGAGTGGGACAGTTTTGAGCAACAGTTTCCCTAGCCAACACAACTACTGGAATCCACTACATATGTTTGCAGAAATAATTCAAATCTCGTGAGAAGAGTTCCTTCTCCTACTCTCTCATCTCAATTGCATGACGCGGAATCAATACTTTGTAACTGGAGTTATTCAGCTAGGCAGATTTACACCAGTAATTTATAAGACTTTGAAAAATAAAACATTCTTAGGTTCCACTTTGGCATTTGGCATCTTTCGGACATCATGCCATCCTAAGACATTACACCATGCTTTGATCTGTGAAGTTTCCCATGCATGAAGTGAATTTTAGAATGCAATTGCTTCAGAGCACACAATCTTTTTTTTTAACTCCCACAGTTAAAAATACATGCTTTAAAACCCTGAAATAGATAATACATGTGATGTATCCAATAGCAAGACCAGTAAAGATGAACACACTAGTCTCATAATAGGCTAGAAGCCAAAGACAATTCAAGGTAGCAGCAGGAGAGAATGGTACTAACTAACATGTATTTTACTCAGCTTGGCCAAATCATCTGTACTCTTCTCTGTATTATTGGAAAGTTCCTGTCCTTGAACTGCCTCCAGTGTTTTACTGCTGCAACTATTTGTGTGGCAGCCATGACGAAAACTGACTCGTCTGAAAAGAAACAAAACAAATCTGGTTCTCCCAGCCCCATCAGTTTCCCAATTATCACTCAGCATCATCACAGCAATGAGAACCCACGAAGTGAACATTGCCACTAGAAACATGTACATGGAAATTCTGCCCAGGAATAAAACCCAAGTACTTTGTCCTTGGTTGTTTTTTTTTTTAAACCACAGGTTAGATCACACACATTAATTATTCTAACGACAAACTATTAATGCATGGCAGTGATCCAGGACTTTTCTAAAGGCTATCTTGGCAAAGCAACAAGTGGCAAAGCTGGCCATGAATTAAATCAGACTGCTGTAGCATTTGAGCAGCCAGGTCCCTGAACAACCCTCCAATGGGAAGAAAAGTAGAGCACAAAGAAAAATGAAATATAAATATATAGACACATTTTTAAGATTTTTAAGATGTGATATCTCCCACAGAAGTGAATTGATGACCTAGTCAAAATGGTTTCAATGTAAATTTTTTTATCACGGGAAAAAAATCTATGAAGTGAAACACTGCAAATATTTCAGGAATATGCCTCTTTCCCAAAATTTTATTTTACAGTGCAATTCTAAGATGAAAGGCTTTGACAAAAAGATTTAAGTCAGGAAAATAAACTGTCCTCTCACTCTTGTTTATCATAGAATGGTTTGGGTTGGAAGGGACCTTGAAGATCATAGAGTTCCAACCTCACATCACACTAGCCCAGGCTGCTCAAAGCCTCATCCAGCCTGGCCTTGAACAACCTCCAGGGATGGGGCATCTACAGCTTCTCTGGGCAACCTGTTCCAGTGCCTCACCACCCTCACAGCGAAAAATTTCTTCCTAATGTCTAGTCTAAATCTCCCCCTTTCAGCTTATACCCGTTACCCCTTGTCCTCTCACTCCACTCCCTGATAAAGAGTACCTCCCCCTCTCTCCTGTAGGCCCTCTTTAGGTAATGGTAGGCTGCTATTAGGTCTCCTCGGAGCCTTCTTTTCTTTAGGCTGAACAACCTAAGTGTAAGTTTACACTTCTATTCATTGGGAAAACAGATGTTTGAGGATAAATTGAAAGAAAACACATATGCCCTTACCCTGTTACTGCTTCAAGAAGCACTTGAAGATTTTTTTATGTGACTAATGATTAAGATCACAAAATATGCAGTTTTTTCAACTAGTATTGTTAGGGGTTGCTTTCCTTCACAAAGCCTTCTACAAATGGTCAGATGGATCCTGGCCAGTCCATAATACAGGAAGAACACCAGCCTTTTCCAGTTAATGCAAGCAAGGCACAAATGTAATCTAGGCTCAGTTCATTCTCACGTGGCTGGTAAATATAAAATCCATTTCACAAATGGGAAACCGGTTCTGGAAACTGAAACTGACTTCTGAGAATCCAAGGTTTTTAAACCATCAAGTCCAAACTCCTTCATATCAAACATCATTCATCCTTTACCCAACTATCAATTAAAAGATTTAGTTTAAGTTAAGCTGTTTCAGTCTCCAATAGACTTCTGCACTTCAGGACAAATGTGGAGAACAGGGTGGCGTCTCAGGTTTTCAGTACCTGGTGTCCCTGCAACAGGGGGGTAAGTGATGTATCCAGATCATTGCAACAGACAAACAAATGAAAACCATCATGATCCCCAAATGTGACTTGTTTTAAAGTAAATTAATGTTGAAATTGAAAAAGGTCCTGTATCTATACTCAGGTCACTAAATGAACCTACAACATAGCTCTGAGTTTCCACAACACAAAACATCACTATAACAACACAGCAAGGTGCAGGGCTGGACCCGAGTTTTGGGATTCTCCTAATGCAATCCAACGGAGGGGCAGCTACTAATTCTGGGCTATGGTCCACAAATGGGCAGAGTAAGTTCCATGTCCTAGTGTCACTTTCTTGTTCCACTTGGATGCAATAAAAGGTGAGTCTAATTGCAGGTGCAGCTGCAGCTTTCCATCTATCAGGTCAGTGCACACTGCACTAGAGTAATTTTTCACGATCTGTAAGGCAGAGGCAGGAGACAAGTGGCATTAACTAAAAACCACTCATAACTAAGGAAAGTGCTGATACAGAGAACTGAAAAATCAGATGAAAATTAACAGAATAGCCAGAAGCAAATGGCATTATGTCCTTGAATCAAGGGAGCATTCAAATAGCATCTATTCCATCTTCATAAGCTACAGATAATTCTCTCTCACTAGAGTGTTGAACCTCAAATCATTAAATTTCATTAAACCTTCTCAGGCCTTAGTATAAATACCACCGCAGAAATAGGATGTCTTTCCTCTATGGGAGGTATTAGTCCTGAAGAGGTCACGTTGCTAAGTAGAAAAGAAGTCACTTGGAAAAAGAACTTGCACATTGGCTGAGGCAAGACAACAGACAGCAGCCAGTGTATACAGCACGGATCCTAAATGGCTTCAACATACCCAGTAACAGGTTACCAAACAACTGTGCAAAACGAAAATGGTAACGTACCTGCATGCCCGAAGTATGTAGCACGCACGCAAATGCTGAGTACAGATGGCTGCTCTAAAAGATGTAATGCAAACAAAACACCCCACTGCCTAGAACATGATGTTCTTGAGCGTGTCATGGCTAGTGTGACATCTTTAAAAATATCTCATTTGTTAGGTACGAAAGATAATACATAATTACTTCTTCACAGCTCTACAGTAGATCCAACATCCTTCCTCCTTTGTGTGAAAAATCTATTACAGTCGACTCTGAGCCTCCACAATTGTTCTCCATTAGTAATGATTTACATGATATTACAGCTGTCACTGAATGTCAAGGTAATTTCCCTGTGTTCTTTCTTTGAATCCTTTTAGAAATTCAAGTTTAAAAGAGTACCTACTGTAAACATGTTCTAACAGAGGAGATTGCTAAAGAGAAAAAAAAAGCTAAGGGACATGAGAGTAATTTTGAAATATCTTGTTATTATAGAATTTACATTAATCAGTTCTAGCTATGGAGACTTTTTATTTCTTTTTGCACCCAAGGAAACATTGTGAGGAGTGAAGAATTCAGTTTTTTTATCTGACAATGGCACCAGGACAGGGTGGAACAATCTGTCACTCCACTTGGAAAGTCAGTAATGTGATGTTTTAAATTCATGCAGCATAGAATCATAGAATCATAGAA